>NW_027470954.1:0-30821 GCF_051020765.1 Lasioglossum baleicum
GAAGGGAAATTGGCACAGAAACTCCGATTCTGTGCAAGCACGATCACGATTTATGCGTTCTTATGTCAGATTCAGACGATCCTTCGTTTCAGAAGTGCATTTCTGTGCGGAATCGCTGTTTCGCGTGATAGATCAGTGAATTTGAATGCAAATATGCGAAATTGGCACAGAAACTTCGATTCTGCAAGCACGATCACGATTTATGCGATCTTATGTCAGATTCGACGATTCTTCGTTTGAGAAGTGTATTTCTGTGCGGAATCGCTGTTCCGCGTGTTAGATCAGTGCATCAGCATGCAACGAAGGGAAATTGGCACAGAAACTCCGATTCTGCAAGCACGATCACGATTTATGCGATCTTATGTCAGATTCGACGATTCTACGTTGAGAAGTGTATTTCTGTGCGGAATCGCTGTTCCGCGTGATAGATCAGTGCATTTGCATGCAACGAAGGGAAATTGGCACAGAAACTCCGATTCTGCAAGCACGATCACGATTTATGCGATCTTATGCCAGATTCGACGATCCTTCGTTTCAGAAGTGCATTTCTGTGCGGAATGGCTGCTTCGCGTGATAGGTCAGTGAATTTGAATGCAAATATGCGAAATGGGCACAGAAACTTCGATTCTGCAAGCACGATCACGATTTATGCGATCTTATGTCAGATTCGACGATTCTTCGTTTAAGAAGTGTATTTCTGTGCGGAATCGCTGTTCCGCGTGATAGATCAGTGCATCTGCATGCAACGAAGGGAAATTGGCACAGAAACTCCGATTCTGCAAGCACGATCACGATTTATACGATCTTATGTCAGATTCGACGATTCTTCGTTTCAGAAGTGTATTTCTGTGCGGAATCGCTGTTCCGCGTGATAGATCAGTGCATTTGCATGCAACGAAGGGAAATTGGCACAGAAACTCCGATTCTGCAAGCATGATCACGATTTATGCGATCTTATGTCAGATTCGACGATTCTTCGTTTGAGAAGTGTATTTCTATGCGGAATCGCTGTTCCGTGTGATAGATCAGTGCATTTGCATGCAACGAAGGGAAATTGGCACAGAAACTCCGATTCTGCAAGCACGATCACGATTTATGCGTTCTTATGTCAGATTCGACGATTCTTCGTTTGAGAAGTGTATTTCTGTGCGGAATCGCTGTTCCGCGTGATAGATCAGTGCATTTGCATGCAACGAAGGGAAATTGGCACAGAAACTCCGATTCTGCAAGCACGATCACGATTTATACGATCTTATGTCAGATTCGACGATCCTTCGTTTCAGAAGTGTATTTCTGTGCGGAATCGCTGTTCCGCGTGATAGATCAGTGCATTTGCATGCAACGAAGGGAAATTGGCACAGAAACTCCGATTCTGCAAGCACGATCACGATTTATACGATCTTATGTCAGATTCGACGATTCTTCGTTTCAGAAGTGTATTTCTGTGCGGAATCGCTGTTCCGCGTGATAGATCAGTGCATTTGCATGCAACGAAGGGAAATTGGCACAGAAACTCCGATTCTGCAAGCATGATCACGATTTATGCGATCTTATGTCAGATTCGACGATTCTTCGTTTGAGAAGTGTATTTCTATGCGGAATCGCTGTTCCGTGTGATAGATCAGTGCATTTGCATGCAACGAAGGGAAATTGGCACAGAAACTCCGATTCTGCAAGCACGATCACGATTTATGCGTTCTTATGTCAGATTCAGACGATCCTTCGTTTCAGAAGTGTATTTCTGTGCGGAATCGCTGTTCCGCGTGATAGATCAGTGCATTTGCATGCAACGAAGCGAAATTGGCACAGAAACTCCGATTCGGCAAGCACGATCACGATTTATGCGATGTAATGGCAGATTCGACGATTCTTCGTTTCAGAAGTGTATTTCTGTGCGGAATCGCTGTTCCGCGTGATAGATCAGTGCATTTGCATGCAACGAAGCGAAATTGGCACAGAAACTCCGATTCGGCAAGCACGATCACGATTTATTCGTGCTTACGTCAGATTCGACGATTCTTCGTTTCAGAAGTGTATTTCTGTGCGGAATCGCTGTTCCGCGTGATAGATCAGTGCATTTGCATGCAACGAAGGGAAATTGGCACAGAAACTCCGATTCTGCAAGCACGATCACGATTTATGCGTTCTTATGTCAGATTCAGACGATCCTTCGTTTCAGAAGTGTATTTCTGTGCGGAATCGCTGTTTCGCATGCTGGATCAGTGCATTTGAATGCAAATATGCGAAATTGGCACAGAAACTCCGATTCTGCAAGCACGATCACGATTTATGCGATGTAATGGCAGATTCGACGATTCTTCGTTTCAGAAGTGTATTTCTGTGCGGAATCGCTGTTCCGCGTGATAGATCAGTGCATTTGCATGCAACGAAGGGAAGTTGGCACAGAAACTCCGATTCTGCAAGCACGATCACGATTTATGCGATCTTATGTCAGATTCGACGATCCTTCGTTTCAGAAGTGTATTTCTGTGCGGAATCGCTGTTCCGCGTGATAGATCAGTGCATTTGCATGCAACGAAGCGAAATTGGCACAGAAACTCCGATTCGGCAAGCACGATCACGATTTATTCGAGCTTACGTCAGATTCGACGATTCTTCGTTTCAGAAGTGTATTTCTGTGCGGAATCGCTGTTTCGCGTGCTAGATCAGTGCATTTGCATGCAAATATACGAAATTGGCACAGCAACTCCGATTCGGCAAGCACGATCACGATTTATTCGAGCTTATGTCAGATTCGACGATTCTTCGTTTCAGAAGTGTATTTCTGTGCGGAATCGCTGTTTCGCGTGATAGATCAGTGCATTTGAATGCAAATATGCGAAATTGGCACAGAAACTCCGATTCTGCAAGCACGATCACGATTTATGCGATATAATGTCAGATACGACGATTCTTCGTTTCAGAAGTGTATTTCTGTGCGGAATCGCTGTTCCGCGTGATAGATCAGTGCATTTGCATGCAACGAAGGGAAATTGGCACAGAAACTCCGATTCTGCAAGCACGATCACGATTTATGCGTTCTTATGTCAGATTCAGACGATCCTTCGTTTCAGAAGTGTATTTCTGTGCGGAATCGCTGTTCCGCATGCTAGATCAGTGCATTTGAATGCAAATATGCGAAATTGCAACAGAAACTCCGATTCTGCAAGCACGATCACGATTTATGCGATGTAATGGCAGATTCGACGATTCTTCGTTTCAGAAGTGTATTTCTGTGCGGAATCGCTGTTCCGCGTGATAGATCAGTGCATTTGCATGCAACGAAGCGAAATTGGCACAGAAACTCCGATTCGGCAAGCACGATCACGATTTATTCGTGCTTACGTCAGATTCGACGATTCTTCGTTTCAGAAGTGTATTTCTGTGCGGAATCGCTGTTCCGCGTGATAGATCAGTGCATTTGCATGCAACGAAGGGAAATTGGCACAGAAACTCCGATTCTGCAAGCACGATCACGATTTATGCGTTCTTATGTCAGATTCAGACGATCCTTCGTTTCAGAAGTGTATTTCTGTGCGGAATCGCTGTTTCGCATGCTGGATCAGTGCATTTGAATGCAAATATGCGAAATTGGCACAGAAACGCCGATTCTGCAAGCACGATCACGATTTATGCGATGTAATGGCAGATTCGACGAATCTTCGTTTCAGAAGTGTATTTCTGTGCGGAATCGCTGTTCCGCGTGATAGATCAGTGCATTTGCATGCAACGAAGGGAAGTTGGCACAGAAACTCCGATTCTGCAAGCACGATCACGATTTATGCGATCTTATGTCAGATTCGACGATCCTTCGTTTCAGAAGTGTATTTCTGTGCGGAATCGCTGTTCCGCGTGATAGATCAGTGCATTTGCATGCAACGAAGCGAAATTGGCACAGAAACTCCGATTCGGCAAGCACGATCACGATTTATTCGAGCTTACGTCAGATTCGACGATTCTTCGTTTCAGAAGTGTATTTCTGTGCGGAATCGCTGTTTCGCGTGCTAGATCAGTGCATTTGCATGCAAATATACGAAATTGGCACAGCAACTCCGATTCGGCAAGCACGATCACGATTTATTCGAGCTTATGTCAGATTCGACGATTCTTCGTTTCAGAAGTGTATTTCTGTGCGGAATCGCTGTTTCGCGTGATAGATCAGTGCATTTGAATGCAAATATGCGAAATTGCAACAGAAACTCCGATTCTGCAAGCACGATCACGATTTATGCGATATAATGTCAGATACGACGATTCTTCGTTTCAGAAGTGTATTTCTGTGCGGAATCGCTGTTCCGCGTGATAGATCAGTGCATTTGCATGCAACGAAGGGAAATTGGCACAGAAACTCCGATTCTGCAAGCACGATCACGATTTATGCGTTCTTATGTCAGATTCAGACGATCCTTCGTTTCAGAAGTGTATTCTGTGCGGAATCGCTGTTTCGCATGCTAGATCAGTGCATTTGAATGCAAATATGCGAAATTGCAACAGAAACTCCGATTCTGCAAGCACGATCACGATTTATGCGATGTAATGGCAGATTCGACGATTCTTCGTTTCAGAAGTGTATTTCTGTGCGGAATCGCTGTTCCGCGTGATAGATCAGTGCATTTGCATGCAACGAAGCGAAATTGGCACAGAAACTCCGATTCGGCAAGCACGATCACGATTTATTCGAGCTTACGTCAGATTCGACGATTCTTCGTTTCAGAAGTGTATTTCTGTGCGGAATCGCTGTTCCGCGTGATAGATCAGTGCATTTGCATGCAACGAAAAGAAATTGGCACAGAAACTCCGATTCGGCAAGCACGATCACGATTTATTCAAGCTTATGTCAGATTCGACGATTCTTCGTTTCAGAAGTGTATTTCTGTGCGGAATCGCTGTTTCGCGTGATAGATCAGTGCATTTGAATGCAAATATGCGAAATTGGCACAGAAACTCCGATTCTGCAAGCACAATCACGATTTATGTGATATAATGTCAGATTCGACGATTCTTCGTTTCAGAAGTGTATTTCTGTGCGGAATCGCTGTTCCGCGTGATAGATCAGTGCATTTGCATGCAACGAAAAGAAATTGGCACAGAAACTCCGATTCGGCAAGCACGATCACGATTTATTCAAGCTTATGTCAGATTCGACGATTCTTCGTTTCAGAAGTGTATTTCTGTGCGGAATCGCTGTTTCGCGTGATAGATCAGTGCATTTGAATGCAAATATGCGAAATTGGCACAGAAACTCCGATTCTGCAAGCACAATCACGATTTATGTGATATAATGTCAGATTCGACGATTCTTCGTTTCAGAAGTGTATTTCTGTGCGGAATCGCTGTTCCGCGTGATAGATCAGTGCATTTGCATGCAACGAAGGGAAATTGGCACAGAAACTCCGATTCTGCAAGCATGATCACGATTTATGCGATCTTATGTCAGATTCGACGATTCTTCGTTTGAGAAGTGTATTTCTGTGCGGAATCGCTGTTCCGTGTGATAGATCAGTGCATTTGCATGCAACGAAGGGAAATTGGCACAGAAACTCCGATTCTGCAAGCACGATCACGATTTATGCGTTCTTATGTCAGATTCAGACGATCCTTCGTTTCAGAAGTGTATTTCTGTGCGGAATCGCTGTTCCGCGTGATAGATCAGTGCATTTGCATGCAACGAAGCGAAATTGGCACAGAAACTCCGATTCTGCAAGCATGATCACGATTTATGCGATCTTGTGTCAGATTCGACGATTCTTCGTTTGAGAAGTGTATTTCTGTGCGGAATCGCTGTTCCGCGTGATAGATCAGTGCATTTGCATGCAACGAAGGGAAATTGGCACAGAAACTCCGATTCGGCAAGCACGATCATGATTAATTCGAGCTTATGCCGGATTCGACGATTCTTCGTTTCAGAAGTGTATTTCTGTGCGGAATCGCTGTTTCGCATGCTGGATCAGTGCATTTGAATGCAAATATGCGAAATTGGCACAGAAACTGCGATTCGGCAAGCACGATCACGATTTATGCGATATAATGTCAGATACGACGATTCTTCGTTTCAGAAGTGTATTTCTGTGCGGAATCGCTGTTCCGCGTGATAGATCAGTGCATTTGCATGCAACGAAGGGAAATTGGCACAGAAACTCCGATTCTGCAAGCACGATCACGATTTATGCGTTCTTATGTCAGATTCAGACGATCCTTCGTTTCAGAAGTGTATTTCTGTGCGGAATCACTGTTCCGCATGATAGATCAGTGCATTTGCATGCAACGAAGCGAAATTGGTACAGAAACTCCGATTCGGCAAGCACGATCACGATTTATTCGAGCTTACGTCAGATTCGACGATTCTTCGTTTGAGAAGTGTATTTCTGTGCGGAATCGCTGTTCCGCGTGATAGATCAGTGCATTTGCATGCAACGAAGGGAAATTGGCACAGAAACTCCGATTCTGCAAGCACGATCACGATTTATGCGTTCTCATGTCAGATACAGACGATCCCTCGTTTCAGAAGTGTATTTCTGTGCGGAATCGCTGTTCCGCGTGATAGATCAGTGCATTTGCATGCAACGAAGCGAAATTGGCACAGAAACTCCGATTCGGCAAGCACGATCACGATTTATTCGAGCTTACGTCAGATTCGACGATTCTTCGTTTCAGAAGTGTATTTCTGTGCGGAATCGCTGTTTCGCGTGCTAGATCAGTGCATTTGCATGCAAATATACGAAATTGGCACAGCAACTCCGATTCGGCAAGCACGATCACGATTTATTCGAGCTTATGTCAGATGCGACGATTCTTCGTTTCAGAAGTGTATTTCTGTGCGGAATCGCTGTTTCGCGTGATAGATCAGTGCATTTGAATGCAAATATGCGAAATTGGCACAGAAACTCCGATTCTGCAAGCACGATCACGATTTATGCGATATAATGTCAGATACGACGATTCTTCGTTTCAGAAGTGTATTTCTGTGCGGAATCGCTGTTCCGCGTGATAGATCAGTGCATTTGCATGCAACGAAGGGAAATTGGCACAGAAACTCCGATTCTGCAAGCACGATCACGATTTATGCGTTCTTATGTCAGATTCAGACGATCCTTCGTTTCAGAAGTGTATTTCTGTGCGGAATCGCTGTTCCGCATGCTAGATCAGTGCATTTGAATGCATATATGCGAAATTGCAACAGAAACTCCGATTCTGCAAGCACGATCACGATTTATGCGATGTAATGGCAGATTCGACGATTCTTCGTTTCAGAAGTGTATTTCTGTGCGGAATCGCTGTTCCGCGTGATAGATCAGTGCATTTGCATGCAACGAAGCGAAATTGGCACAGAAACTCCGATTCGGCAAGCACGATCACGATTTATTCGTGCTTACGTCAGATTCGACGATTCTTCGTTTCAGAAGTGTATTTCTGTGCGGAATCGCTGTTCCGCGTGATAGATCAGTGCATTTGCATGCAACGAAGGGAAATTGGCACAGAAACTCCGATTCTGCAAGCACGATCACGATTTATGCGTTCTTATGTCAGATTCAGACGATCCTTCGTTTCAGAAGTGTATTTCTGTGCGGAATCGCTGTTTCGCATGCTGGATCAGTGCATTTGAATGCAAATATGCGAAATTAGCACAGAAACGCCGATTCTGCAAGCACGATCACGATTTATGCGATGTAATGGCAGATTCGACGAATCTTCGTTTCAGAAGTGTATTTCTGTGCGGAATCGCTGTTCCGCGTGATAGATCAGTGCATTTGCATGCAACGAAGGGAAGTTGGCACAGAAACTCCGATTCTGCAAGCACGATCACGATTTATGCGATCTTATGTCAGATTCGACGATCCTTCGTTTCAGAAGTGTATTTCTGTGCGGAATCGCTGTTCCGCGTGATAGATCAGTGCATTTGCATGCAACGAAGCGAAATTGGCACAGAAACTCCGATTCGGCAAGCACGATCACGATTTATTCGAGCTTACGTCAGATTCGACGATTCTTCGTTTCAGAAGTGTATTTCTGTGCGGAATCGCTGTTCCGCGTGATAGATCAGTGCATTTGCATGCAACGAAAAGAAATTGGCACAGAAACTCCGATTCGGCAAGCACGATCACGATTTATTCAAGCTTATGTCAGATTCGACGATTCTTCGTTTCAGAAGTGTATTTCTGTGCGGAATCGCTGTTTCGCGTGATAGATCAGTGCATTTGAATGCAAATATGCGAAATTGGCACAGAAACTCCGATTCTGCAAGCACAATCACGATTTATGTGATATAATGTCAGATTCGACGATTCTTCGTTTCAGAAGTGTATTTCTGTGCGGAATCGCTGTTCCGCGTGATAGATCAGTGCATTTGCATGCAACGAAAAGAAATTGGCACAGAAACTCCGATTCGGCAAGCACGATCACGATTTATTCAAGCTTATGTCAGATTCGACGATTCTTCGTTTCAGAAGTGTATTTCTGTGCGGAATCGCTGTTTCGCGTGATAGATCAGTGCATTTGAATGCAAATATGCGAAATTGGCACAGAAACTCCGATTCTGCAAGCACAATCACGATTTATGTGATATAATGTCAGATTCGACGATTCTTCGTTTCAGAAGTGTATTTCTGTGCGGAATCGCTGTTCCGCGTGATAGATCAGTGCATTTGCATGCAACGAAGGGAAATTGGCACAGAAACTCCGATTCTGCAAGCATGATCACGATTTATGCGATCTTATGTCAGATTCGACGATTCTTCGTTTGAGAAGTGTATTTCTGTGCGGAATCGCTGTTCCGTGTGATAGATCAGTGCATTTGCATGCAACGAAGGGAAATTGGCACAGAAACTCCGATTCTGCAAGCACGATCACGATTTATGCGTTCTTATGTCAGATTCAGACGATCCTTCGTTTCAGAAGTGTATTTCTGTGCGGAATCGCTGTTCCGCATGATAGATCAGTGCATTTGCATGCAACGAAGCGAAATTGGCACAGAAACTCCGATTCTGCAAGCATGATCACGATTTATGCGATCTTGTGTCAGATTCGACGATTCTTCGTTTGAGAAGTGTATTTCTGTGCGGAATCGCTGTTCCGCGTGATAGATCAGTGCATTTGCATGCAACGAAGGGAAATTGGCACAGAAACTCCGATTCGGCAAGCACGATCACGATTAATTCGAGCTTATGCCGGATTCGACGATTCTTCGTTTCAGAAGTGTATTTCTGTGCGGAATCGCTGTTTCGCATGCTGGATCAGTGCATTTGAATGCAAATATGCGAAATTGGCACAGAAACTGCGATTCGGCAAGCACGATCACGATTTATGCGATATAATGTCAGATACGACGATTCTTCGTTTCAGAAGTGTATTTCTGTGCGGAATCGCTGTTCCGCGTGATAGATCAGTGCATTTGCATGCAACGAAGGGAAATTGGCACAGAAACTCCGATTCTGCAAGCACGATCACGATTTATGCGTTCTTATGTCAGATTCAGACGATCCTTCGTTTCAGAAGTGTATTTCTGTGCGGAATCACTGTTCCGCATGATAGATCAGTGCATTTGCATGCAACGAAGCGAAATTGGTACAGAAACTCCGATTCGGCAAGCACGATCACGATTTATTCGAGCTTACGTCAGATTCGACGATTCTTCGTTTGAGAAGTGTATTTCTGTGCGGAATCGCTGTTCCGCGTGATAGATCAGTGCATTTGCATGCAACGAAGGGAAATTGGCACAGAAAATCCGATTCTGCAAGCACGATCACGATTTATGCGTTCTTATGTCAGATACAGACGATCCCTCGTTTCAGAAGTGTATTTCTGTGCGGAATCGCTGTTCCGCGTGATAGATCAGTGCATTTGCATGCAACGAAGCGAAATTGGCACAGAAACTCCGATTCGGCAAGCACGATCACGATTTATTCGAGCTTACGTCAGATTCGACGATTCTTCGTTTCAGAAGTGTATTTCTGTGCGGAATCGCTGTTTCGCGTGCTAGATCAGTGCATTTGCATGCAAATATACGAAATTGGCACAGCAACTCCGATTCGGCAAGCACGATCACGATTTATTCGAGCTTATGTCAGATTCGACGATTCTTCGTTTCAGAAGTGTATTTCTGTGCGGAATCGCTGTTTCGCGTGATAGATCAGTGCATTTGAATGCAAATATGCGAAATTGGCACAGAAACTCCGATTCTGCAAGCACGATCACGATTTATGCGATATAATGTCAGATACGACGATTCTTCGTTTCAGAAGTGTATTTCTGTGCGGAATCGCTGTTCCGCGTGATAGATCAGTGCATTTGCATGCAACGAAGGGAAATTGGCACAGAAACTCCGATTCTGCAAGCACGATCACGATTTATGCGTTCTTATGTCAGATTCAGACGATCCTTCGTTTCAGAAGTGTATTTCTGTGCGGAATCGCTGTTCCGCATGCTAGATCAGTGCATTTGAATGCAAATATGCGAAATTGCAACAGAAACTCCGATTCTGCAAGCACGATCACGATTTATGCGATGTAATGGCAGATTCGACGATTCTTCGTTTCAGAAGTGTATTTCTGTGCGGAATCGCTGTTCCGCGTGATAGATCAGTGCATTTGCATGCAACGAAGCGAAATTGGCACAGAAACTCCGATTCGGCAAGCACGATCACGATTTATTCGTGCTTACGTCAGATTCGACGATTCTTCGTTTCAGAAGTGTATTTCTGTGCGGAATCGCTGTTCCGCGTGATAGATCAGTGCATTTGCATGCAACGAAGGGAAATTGGCACAGAAACTCCGATTCTGCAAGCACGATCACGATTTATGCGTTCTTATGTCAGATTCAGACGATCCTTCGTTTCAGAAGTGTATTTCTGTGCGGAATCGCTGTTTCGCATGCTGGATCAGTGCATTTGAATGCAAATATGCGAAATTAGCACAGAAACGCCGATTCTGCAAGCACGATCACGATTTATGCGATGTAATGGCAGATTCGACGAATCTTCGTTTCAGAAGTGTATTTCTGTGCGGAATCGCTGTTCCGCGTGATAGATCAGTGCATTTGCATGCAACGAAGGGAAGTTGGCACAGAAACTCCGATTCTGCAAGCACGATCACGATTTATGCGATCTTATGTCAGATTCGACGATCCTTCGTTTCAGAAGTGTATTTCTGTGCGGAATCGCTGTTCCGCGTGATAGATCAGTGCATTTGCATGCAACGAAGCGAAATTGGCACAGAAACTCCGATTCGGCAAGCACGATCACGATTTATTCGAGCTTACGTCAGATTCGACGATTCTTCGTTTCAGAAGTGTATTTCTGTGCGGAATCGCTGTTTCGCGTGCTAGATCAGTGCATTTGCATGCAAATATACGAAATTGGCACAGCAACTCCGATTCGGCAAGCACGATCACGATTTATTCGAGCTTATGTCAGATTCGACGATTCTTCGTTTCAGAAGTGTATTTCTGTGCGGAATCGCTGTTTCGCGTGATAGATCAGTGCATTTGAATGCAAATATGCGAAATTGCAACAGAAACTCCGATTCTGCAAGCACGATCACGATTTATGCGATATAATGTCAGATACGACGATTCTTCGTTTCAGAAGTGTATTTCTGTGCGGAATCGCTGTTCCGCGTGATAGATCAGTGCATTTGCATGCAACGAAGGGAAATTGGCACAGAAACTCCGATTCTGCAAGCACGATCACGATTTATGCGTTCTTATGTCAGATTCAGACGATCCTTCGTTTCAGAAGTGTATTTCTGTGCGGAATCGCTGTTTCGCATGCTAGATCAGTGCATTTGAATGCAAATATGCGAAATTGCAACAGAAACTCCGATTCTGCAAGCACGATCACGATTTATGCGATGTAATGGCAGATTCGACGATTCTTCGTTTCAGAAGTGTATTTCTGTGCGGAATCGCTGTTCCGCGTGATAGATCAGTGCATTTGCATGCAACGAAGCGAAATTGGCACAGAAACTCCGATTCGGCAAGCACGATCACGATTTATTCGAGCTTACGTCAGATTCGACGATTCTTCGTTTCAGAAGTGTATTTCTGTGCGGAATCGCTGTTCCGCGTGATAGATCAGTGCATTTGCATGCAACGAAAAGAAATTGGCACAGAAACTCCGATTCGGCAAGCACGATCACGATTTATTCAAGCTTATGTCAGATTCGACGATTCTTCGTTTCAGAAGTGTATTTCTGTGCGGAATCGCTGTTTCGCGTGATAGATCAGTGCATTTGAATGCAAATATGCGAAATTGGCACAGAAACTCCGATTCTGCAAGCACAATCACGATTTATGTGATATAATGTCAGATTCGACGATTCTTCGTTTCAGAAGTGTATTTCTGTGCGGAATCGCTGTTCCGCGTGATAGATCAGTGCATTTGCATGCAACGAAGGGAAATTGGCACAGAAACTCCGATTCTGCAAGCATGATCACGATTTATGCGATCTTATGTCAGATTCGACGATTCTTCGTTTGAGAAGTGTATTTCTGTGCGGAATCGCTGTTCCGTGTGATAGATCAGTGCATTTGCATGCAACGAAGGGAAATTGGCACAGAAACTCCGATTCGGCAAGCACGATCACGATTAATTCGAGCTTATGCCGGATTCGACGATTCTTCGTTTCAGAAGTGTATTTCTGTGCGGAATCGCTGTTTCGCATGCTGGATCAGTGCATTTGAATGCAAATATGCGAAATTGGCACAGAAACTGCGATTCGGCAAGCACGATCACGATTTATGCGATATAATGTCAGATACGACGATTCTTCGTTTCAGAAGTGTATTTCTGTGCGGAATCGCTGTTCCGCGTGATAGATCAGTGCATTTGCATGCAACGAAGGGAAATTGGCACAGAAACTCCGATTCTGCAAGCACGATCACGATTTATGCGTTCTTATGTCAGATTCAGACGATCCTTCGTTTCAGAAGTGTATTTCTGTGCGGAATCACTGTTCCGCATGATAGATCAGTGCATTTGCATGCAACGAAGCGAAATTGGTACAGAAACTCCGATTCGGCAAGCACGATCACGATTTATTCGAGCTTACGTCAGATTCGACGATTCTTCGTTTGAGAAGTGTATTTCTGTGCGGAATCGCTGTTCCGCGTGATAGATCAGTGCATTTGCATGCAACGAAGGGAAATTGGAACACAAACTCCGATTCTGCAAGCACGATCACGATTTATGCGATCTTATGTCAGATTCGACGATCCTTCGTTTCAGAAGTGTATTTCTGTGCGGAATCGCTGTTCCGCGTGATAGATCAGTGCATTTGCATGCAACGAAGCGAAATTGGCACAGAAACTCCGATTCGGCAAGCACGATCACGATTTATTCGAGTTTACGTCAGATTCGACGATTCTTCGTTTGAGAAGTGAATTCTTTGCGGAATCGCTGTTCCGCGTGATAGATCAGTGCATTTGCATGCAACGAAGCGAAATTGGCACAGAAACTCCGATTCGGCAAGCACGATCACGATTTATTCGAGCTTACGTCAGATTCGACGATTCTTCGTTTCAGAAGTGTATTTCTGTGCGGAATCGCTGTTCCGCGTGATAGATCAGTGCATTTGCATGCAACGAAGGGAAATTGGCACAGACACTCCGATTCTGCAAGCACGATCACGATTTATGCGATCTTATGTCAGATTCGACGATCCTTCGTTTCAAACGTGCATTTTCTGTGCGGAATGGCTGCTTCGCGTGATAGGTCAGTGAATTTGAATGCAAATATGCGAAATGGGCACAGAAACTTCGATTCTGCAAGCACGATCACGATTTATGCGATCTTATGTCAGATTCGACGATTCTTCGTTTAAGAAGTGTATTTCTGTGCGGAATCGCTGTTCCGCGTGATAGATCAGTGCATCAGCATGCAACGATGGGAAATTGGCACAGAAACTCCGATTCTGCAAGCACGATCACGATTTATACGATCTTATGTCAGATTCGACGATCCTTCGTTTCAGAAGTGTATTTCTGTGCGGAATCGCTGTTCCGCGTGATAGATCAGTGCATTTGCATGCAACGAAAAGAAATTGGCACAGAAACTCCGATTCGGCAAGCACGATCACGATTTATTCAAGCTTATGTCAGATTCGACGATTCTTCGTTTCAGAAGTGTATTTCTGTGCGGAATCGCTGTTTCGCGTGATAGATCAGTGCATTTGAATGCAAATATGCGAAATTGGCACAGAAACTCCGATTCTGCAAGCACAATCACGATTTATGTGATATAATGGCAGATTCGACGATTCTTCGTTTCAGAAGAGTATTTCTGTGCGGAATCGCTGTTCCGCGTGATAGATCAGTGCATTTGCATGCAACGAAGGGAAATTGACGAAGGGAAATTGGCACAGAAACTCCGATTCTGCAAGCATGATCACGATTTATGCGATCTTATGTCAGATTCGACGATTCTTCGTTTGAGAAGTGTATTTCTGTGCGGAATCGCTGTTCCGTGTGATAGATCAGTGCATTTGCATGCAACGAAGGGAAATTGGCACAGAAACTCCGATTCTGCAAGCATGATCACGATTTATGCGATCTTGTGTCAGATTCGACGATTCTTCGTTTGAGAAGTGTATTTCTGTGCGGAATCGCTGTTCCGCGTGATAGATCAGTGCATTTGCATGCAACGAAGGGAAATTGGCACAGAAACTCCGATTCGGCAAGCACGATCACGATTTATTCGAGCTTACGTCAGATTCGACGATTCTTCGTTTCAGAAGTGTATTTCTGTGCGGAATCGCTGTTCCGCGTGATAGATCAGTGCATTTGCATGCAACGAAGGGAAATTGGCACAGAAACTCCGATTCGGCAAGCACGATCACGATTTATGCGATGTAATGGCAGATTCGACGATTCTTCGTTTCAGAAGTGTATTTCTGTGCGGAATCGCTGTTCCGCGTGATAGATCAGTGCATTTGCATGCAACGAAGCGAAATTGGCACAGAAACTCCGATTCGGCAAGCACGATCACGATTTATTCGAGCTTACGTCAGATTCGACGATTCTTCGTTTCAGAAGTGTATTTCTGTGCGGAATCGCTGTTCCGCGTGATAGATCAGTGCATTTGCATGCAACGAAGGGAAATTGGCACAGACACTCCGATTCTGCAAGCACGATCACGATTTATGCGAGCTTACGTCAGATTCGACGATCCTTCGTTTCAGAAGTGCATTTCTGTGCGGAATCGCTGTTTCGCGTGATAGATCAGTGAATTTGAATGCAAATATGCGAAATTGGCACAGAAACTTCGATTCTGCAAGCACGATCACGATTTATGCGATCTTATGTCAGATTCGACGATTCTTCGTTTGAGAAGTGTATTTCTGTGCGGAATCGCTGTTCCGCGTGTTAGATCAGTGCATCAGCATGCAATGAAGGGAAATTGGCACAGAAACTCCGATTCTGCAAGCACGATCACGATTTATTCGAGTTTACGTCAGATTCGACGATTCTTCGTTTGAGAAGTGAATTCTTTGCGGAATCGCTGTTCCGCGTGATAGATCAGTGCATTTGCATGCAACGAAGCGAAATTGGCACAGAAACTCCGATTCGGCAAGCACGATCACGATTTATTCGAGCTTACGTCAGATTCGACGATTCTTCGTTTCAGAAGTGTATTTCTGTGCGGAATCGCTGTTCCGCGTGATAGATCAGTGCATTTGCATGCAACGAAGGGAAATTGGCACAGACACTCCGATTCTGCAAGCACGATCACGATTTATGCGATCTTATGTCAGATTCGACGATCCTTCGTTTCAGAAGTGCATTTCTGTGCGGAATGGCTGCTTCGCGTGATAGGTCAGTGAATTTGAATGCAAATATGCGAAATGGGCACAGAAACTTCGATTCTGCAAGCACGATCACGATTTATGCGATCTTATGTCAGATTCGACGATTCTTCGTTTAAGAAGTGTATTTCTGTGCGGAATCGCTGTTCCGCGTGATAGATCAGTGCATCAGCATGCAACGAAGGGAAATTGGCACAGAAACTCCGATTCTGCAAGCACGATCACGATTTATGCGATCTTATGTCAGATTCGACGATTCTTCGTTTGAGAAGTGTATTTCTGTGCGGAATCGCTGTTCCGCGTGATAGATCAGTGCATTTGCATGCAACGAAGGGAAATTGGCACAGAAACTCCGATTCTGCAAGCACGATCACGATTTATACGATCTTATGTCAGATTCGACGATCCTTCGTTTCAGAAGTGTATTTCTGTACGGAATCGCTGTTCCGCGTGATAGATCAGTGCATTTGCATGCAACGAAAAGAAATTGGCACAGAAACTCCGATTCGGCAAGCACGATCACGATTTATTCAAGCTTATGTCAGATTCGACGATTCTTCGTTTCAGAAGTGTATTTCTGTGCGGAATCGCTGTTTCGCGTGATAGATCACTGCATTTGAATGCAAATATGCGAAATTGGCACAGAAACTCCGATTCTGCAAGCACAATCACGATTTATGTGATATAATGCAGATTCGACGATTCTTCGTTTCAGAAGTGTATTTCTGTGCGGAATCGCTGTTCCGCGTGATAGATCAGTGCATTTGCATGCAACGAAGGGAAATTGGCACAGAAACTCCGATTCTGCAAGCATGATCACGATTTATGCGATCTTATGTCAGATTCGACGATTCTTCGTTTGAGAAGTGTATTTCTGTGCGGAATCGCTGTTCCGTGTGATAGATCAGTGCATTTGCATGCAACGAAGGGAAATTGGCACAGAAACTCCGATTCTGCAAGCATGATCACGATTTATGCGATCTTGTGTCAGATTCGACGATTCTTCGTTTGAGAAGTGTATTTCTGTGCGGAATCGCTGTTCCGCGTGATAGATCAGTGCATTTGCATGCAACGAAGGGAAATTGGCACAGAAACTCCGATTCGGCAAGCACGATCACGATTTATTCGAGCTTACGTCAGATTCGACGATTCTTCGTTTCAGAGTGTATTTCTGTGCGGAATCGCTGTTCCGCGTGATAGATCAGTGCATTTGCATGCAACGAAGGGAAATTGGCACAGAAACTCCGATTCGGCAAGCACGATCACGATTTATTCGAGCTTACGTCAGATTCGACGATTCTTCGTTTCAGAAGTGTATTTCTGTGCGGAATCGCTGTTTCGCATGCTGGATCAGTGCATTTGAATGCAAATATGCGAAATTGGCACAGAAACTGCGATTCTGCAAGCACGATCACGATTTATGCGATCTTATGTCAGATTCGACGATCCTTCGTTTCAGAAGTGCATTTCTGTGCGGAATCGCTGTTTCGCGTGATAGATCAGTGAATTTGAATGCAAATATGCGAAATTGGCACAGAAACTTCGATTCTGCAAGCACGATCACGATTTATGCGATCTTATGTCAGATTCGACGATCCTTCGTTTCAGAAGTGTATTTCTTTGCGGAATCGCTGTTCCGCGTGATAGATCAGTGCATTTGCATGCAACGAAGGGAAATGGCACAGAAACTCCGATTCTGCAAGCATGATCACGATTTATGCGATCTTTGTGTCAGATTCGACGATTCTTCGTTTGAGAAGTGTATTTCTGTGCGGAATCGCTGTTCCGCGTGATAGATCAGTGCATTTGCATGCAACGAAGGGAAATTGGCACAGAAACTCCGATTCGGCAAGCACGATCACGATTTATTCGAGCTTACGTCAGATTCGACGATTCTTCGTTTCAGAAGTGTATTTCTGTGCGGAATCGCTGTTCCGCGTGATAGATCAGTGCATTTGCATGCAACGAAGGGAAATTGGCACAGAAACTCCGATTCGGCAAGCACGATCACGATTTATTCGAGCTTACGTCAGATTCGACGATTCTTCGTTTCAGAAGTGTATTTCTGTGCGGAATCGCTGTTCCGCGTGATAGATCAGTGCATTTGCATGCAACGAAGGGAAATTGGCACAGAAACTCCGATTCGGCAAGCACGATCAAGATTAATTCGAGCTTATGTCGGATTCGACGATTCTTCGTTTCAGAAGTGTATTTCTGTGCGGAATCGCTGTTTCGCATGCTGGATCAGTGCATTTGAATGCAAATATGCGAAATTGGCACAGAAACTGCGATTCTGCAAGCACGATCACGATTTATGCGATCTTATGTCAGATTCGACGATCCTTCGTTTCAGAAGTGCATTTCTGTGCGGAATCGCTGTTTCGCGTGATAGATCAGTGAATTTGAATGCAAATATGCGAAATTGGCACAGAAACTTCGATTCTGCAAGCACGATCACGAATTTATGCGATCTTATGTCAGATTCGACGATTCTTCGTTTGAGAAGTGTATTTCTGTGCGGAATCGCTGTTCCGCGTGTTAGATCAGTGCATCAGCATGCAATGAAGGGAAATTGGCACAGAAACTCCGATTCTGCAAGCACGATCACGATTTATTCGAGTTTACGTCAGATTCGACGATCTTCGTTTGAGAAGTGAATTCTTTGCGGAATCGCTGTTCCGCGTGATAGATCAGTGCATTTGCATGCAACGAAGCGAAATTGCACAGAAACTCCGATTCGGCAAGCACGATCACGATTTATTCGAGCTTACGTCAGATTCGACGATTCTTCGTTTCAGAAGTGTATTTCTGTGCGGAATCGCTGTTCCGCGTGATAGATCAGTGCATTTGCATGCAACGAAGGGAAATGGCACAGACACTCCGATTCTGCAAGCACGATCACGATTTATGCGATCTTATGTCAGATTCGACGATTCCTTCGTTTCAGAGTGCATTTCTGTGCGGAATGGCTGCTTCGCGTGATAGGTCAGTGAATTTGAATGCAAATATGCGAAATGGGCACAGAAACTTCGATTCTGCAAGCACGATCACGATTTATGCGATCTTATGTCAGATTCGACGATTCTTCGTTTAAGAAGTGTATTTCTGTGCGGAATCGCTGTTCCGCGTGATAGATCAGTGCATCAGCATGCAACGAAGGGAAATTGGCACAGAAACTCCGATTCTGCAAGCACGATCACGATTTATGCGATCTTATGTCAGATTCGACGATTCTTCGTTTGAGAAGTGTATTTCTGTGCGGAATCGCTGTTCCGCGTGATAGATCAGTGCATTTGCATGCAACGAAGGGAAATTGGCACAGAAACTCCGATTCTGCAAGCACGATCACGATTTATACGATCTTATGTCAGATTCGACGATCCTTCGTTTCAGAAGTGTATTTCTGTGCGGAATCGCTGTTCCGCGTGATAGATCAGTGCATTTGCATGCAACGAAAAGAAATTGGCACAGAAACTCCGATTCGGCAAGCACGATCACGATTTATTCGAACTTACGTCAGATTCGACGATTCTTCGTTTCAGAAGTGTATTTCTGTGCGGAATCGCTGTTCCGCGTGATAGATCAGTGCATTTGCATGCAACGAAGGGAAATTGGCACAGAAACTCCGATTCGGCAAGCACGATCACGATTTATTCGAACTTACGTCAGATTCGACGATTCTTCGTTTCAGAAGTGTATTTCTGTGCGGAATCGCTGTTCCGCGTGATAGATCAGTGCATTTGCATGCAACGAAGGGAAATTGGCACAGAAACTCCGATTCGGCAAGCACGATCACGATTTATTCGAGCTTACGTCAGATTCGACGATTCTTCGTTTCAGAAGTGTATTTCTGTGCGGAATCGCTGTTTCGCATGCTGGATCAGTGCATTTGAATGCAAATATGCGAAATTGGCACAGAAACTGCGATTCTGCAATCACGATCACGATTTATGCGATCTTATGTCAGATTCGACGATCCTTCGTTTCAGAAGTGCATTTCTGTGCGGAATCGCTGTTTTCGCGTGATAGATCAGTGAATTTGAATGCAAATATGCGAAATTGGCACAGAAACTTCGATTCTGCAAGCACGATCACGATTTATGCGATCTTATGTCAGATTCGACGATCCTTCGTTTCAGAAGTGTATTTCTTTGCGGAATCGCTGTTCCGCGTGATAGATCAGTGCATTTGCATGCAACGAAGGGAAATTGGCACAGAAACTCGATTCTGCAAGCATGATCACGATTTATGCGATCTTGTGTCAGATTCGACGATTCTTCGTTTGAGAAGTGTATTTCTGTGCGGAATCGCTGTTCCGCGTGATAGATCAGTGCATTTGCATGCAACGAAGGGAAATTGGCACAGAAACTCCGATTCGGCAAGCACGATCACGATTTATTCGAGCTTACGTCAGATTCGACGATTCTTCGTTTCAGAAGTGTATTCTGTGCGGAATCGCTGTTCCGCGTGATAGATCAGTGCATTTGCATGCAACGAAGGGAAATTGGCACAGAAACTCCGATTCGGCAAGCACGATCACGATTTATTCGAGCTTACGTCAGATTCGACGATTCTTCGTTTCAGAAGTGTATTTCTGTGCGGAATCGCTGTTCCGCGTGATAGATCAGTGCATTTGCATGCAACGAAGGGAAATTGGCACAGAAACTCGATTCGGCAAGCACGATCACGATTAATTCGAGCTTATGTCGATTCGACGATTCTTCGTTTCAGAAGTGTATTTCTGTGCGGAATCGCTGTTTCGCATGCTGGATCAGTGCATTTGAATGCAAATATGCGAAATTGGCACAGAAACTGCGATTCTGCAAGCACGATCACGATTTATGCGATCTTATGTCAGATTCGACGATCCTTCGTTTCAGAAGTGCATTTCTGTGCGGAATCGCTGTTTCGCGTGATAGATCAGTGAATTTGAATGCAAATATGCGAAATTGGCACAGAAACTTCGATTCTGCAAGCACGATCACGATTTATTCGAGTTTACGTCAGATTCGACGATTCTTCGTTTGAGAAGTGAATTCTTTGCGGAATCGCTGTTCCGCGTGATAGATCAGTGCATTTGCATGCAACGAAGCGAAATTGGCACAGAAACTCCGATTCGGCAAGCACGATCACGATTTATTCGAGCTTACGTCAGATTCGACGATTCTTCGTTTCAGAAGTGTATTTCTGTGCGGAATCGCTGTTTCGCATGCTGGATCAGTGCATTTGAATGCAAATATGCGAAATTGGCACAGAAACTGCGATTCTGCAATCACGATCACGATTTATGCGATCTTATGTCAGATTCGACGATCCTTCGTTTCAGAAGTGCATTTCTGTGCGGAATCGCTGTTTCGCGTGATAGATCAGTGAATTTGAATGCAAATATGCGAAATTGGCACAGAAACTTCGATTCTGCAAGCACGATCACGATTTATGCGATCTTATGTCAGATTCGACGATCCTTCGTTTCAGAAGTGTATTTCTTTGCGGAATCGCTGTTCCGCGTGATAGATCAGTGCATTTGCATGCAACGAAGGGAAATTGGCACAGAAACTCCGATTCTGCAAGCATGATCACGATTTATGCGATCTTGTGTCAGATTCGACGATTCTTCGTTTGAGAAGTGTATTTCTGTGCGGAATCGCTGTTCCGCGTGATAGATCAGTGCATTTGCATGCAACGAAGGGAAATTGGCACAGAAACTCCGATTCGGCAAGCACGATCACGATTTATTCGAGCTTACGTCAGATTCGACGATTCTTCGTTTCAGAAGTGTATTTCTGTGCGGAATCGCTGTTCCGCGTGATAGATCAGTGCATTTGCATGCAACGAAGGGAAATTGGCACAGAAACTCCGATTCGGCAAGCACGATCACGATTTATTCGAGCTTACGTCAGATTCGACGATTCTTCGTTTCAGAAGTGTATTTCTGTGCGGAATCGCTGATCCGCGTGATAGATCAGTGCATTTGCATGCAACGAAGGGAAATTGGCACAGAAACTCCGATTCGGCAAGCACGATCACGATTAATTCGAGCTTATGTCGGATTCGACGATTCTTCGTTTCAGAAGTGTATTTCTGTGCGGAATCGCTGTTTCGCATGCTGGATCAGTGCATTTGAATGCAAATATGCGAAATTGGCACAGAAACTGCGATTCTGCAAGCACGATCACGATTTATGCGATCTTATGTCAGATTCGACGATCCTTCGTTTCAGAAGTGCATTTCTGTGCGGATCGCTGTTTCGCGTGATAGATCAGTGAATTTGAATGCAAATATGCGAAATTGGCACAGAAACTTCGATTCTGCAAGCACGATCACGATTTATTCGAGTTTACGTCAGATTCGACGATTCTTCGTTTGAGAAGTGAATTCTTTGCGGAATCGCTGTTCCGCGTGATAGATCAGTGCATTTGCATGCAACGAAGCGAAATTGGCACAGAAACTCCGATTCGGCAAGCACGATCACGATTTATTCGAGCTTATGTCAGATTCGACGATTCTTCGTTTGAGAAGTGTATTTCTGTGCGGAATCGCTGTTCCGCGTGATAGATCAGTGCATTTGCATGCAACGAAGGGAAATTGGCACAGAAACTCCGATTCTGCAAGCACGATCACGATTTATACGATCTTATGTCAGATTCGACGATCCTTCGTTTCAGAAGTGTATTTCTGTGCGGAATCGCTGTTCCGCGTGATAGATCAGTGCATTTGCATGCAACCGAAAGAAATTGGCACAGAAACTCCGATTCGGCAAGCACGATCACGATTTATTCAAGCTTATGTCAGATTCGACGATTCTTCGTTTCAGAAGTGTATTTCTGTGCGGAATCGCTGTTTCGCGTGATAGATCAGTGCATTTGAATGCAAATATGTGAAATTGGCACAGAAACTCCGATTCTGCAAGCACAATCACGATTTATGTGATATAATGGCAGATTCGACGATTCTTCGTTTCAGAAGTGTATTTCTGTGCGGAATCGCTGTTCCGCGTGATAGATCAGTGCATTTGCATGCAACGAAGGGAAATTGGCACAGAAACTCCGATTCGGCAAGCACGATCACGATTAATTCGAGCTTATGTCGGATTCGACGATTCTTCGTTTCAGAAGTGTATTTCTGTGCGGAATCGCTGTTTCGCATGCTGGATCAGTGCATTTGAATGCAATATGCGAAATTGGCACAGAAACTGCGATTCGGCAAGCACGATCACGATTTATGCGATATAATGTCAGATACGACGATTCTTCGTTTCAGAAGTGTATTTCTGTGCGGAATCGCTGTTCCGCGTGATAGATCAGTGCATTTGCATGCAACGAAGGGAAATTGGCACAGAAACTCGATTCTGCAAGCACGATCACGATTTATGCGTTCTTATGTCAGATTCAGACGATCCTTCGTTTCAGAAGTGTATTTCTGTGCGGAATCACTGTTCCGCGTGATAGATCAGTGCATTTGCATGCAACGAAGCGAAATTGGTACAGAAACTCCGATTCGGCAAGCACGATCACGATTTATTCGAGCTTACGTCAGATTCGACGATTCTTCGTTTGAGAAGTGTATTTCTGTGCGGAATCGCTGTTCCGCGTGATAGATCAGTGCATTTGCATGCAACGAAGGGAAATTGGCACAGAAACTCCGATTCTGCATGCACGATCACGATTTATGCGTTCTTATGTCAGATTCAGACGATCCTTCGTTTCAGAAGTGTATTTCTGTGCGGAATCGCTGTTCCGCGTGATAGATCAGTGCATTTGCATGCAACGAAGGGAAATTGGCACAGAAACTCCGATTCTGCAAGCACAATCACGATTTATGTGATATAATGGCAGATTCGACGATTCTTCGTTTCAGAAGTGTATTTCTGTGCGGAATCGCTGTTCCGCGTGATAGATCAGTGCATTTGCATGCAACGAAGGGAAATTGGCACAGAAACTCCGATTCTGCAAGCACGATCACGATTTATGCGATCTTATGTCAGATTCGACGATCCTTCGTTTCAGAAGTGTATTTCTTTGCGGAATCGCTGTTCCGCGTGATAGATCAGTGCATTTGCATGCAACGAAGGGAAATTGGCACAGAAACTCCGATTCTGCAAGCATGATCACGATTTATGCGATCTTGTGTCAGATTCGACGATTCTTCGTTTGAGAAGTGTATTTCTGTGCGGAATCGCTGTTCCGCGTGATAGATCAGTGCATTTGCATGCAACGAAGGGAAATTGGCACAGAACTCCGATTCGGCAAGCACGATCACGATTAATTCGAGCTTATGTCGGATTCGACGATTCTTCGTTTCAGAAGTGTATTTCTGTGCGGAATCGCTGTTTCGCATGCTGGATCAGTGCATTTGAATGCAAATATGCGAAATTGGCACAGAAACTGCGATTCGGCAAGCACGATCACGATTTATGCGATATAATGTCAGATACGACGATTCTTCGTTTCAGAAGTGTATTTCTGTGCGGAATCGCTGTTCCGCGTGATAGATCAGTGCATTTGCATGCAACGAAGGGAAATTGGCACAGAAACTCCGATTCTGCAAGCACGATCACGATTTATGCGTTCTTATGTCAGATTCAGACGATCCTTCGTTTCAGAAGTGTATTTCTGTGCGGAATCACTGTTCCGCGTGATAGATCAGTGCATTTGCATGCAACGAAGCGAAATTGGTACAGAAACTCGATTCGGCAAGCACGATCACGATTTATTCGAGCTTACGTCAGATTCGACGATTCTTCGTTTGAGAAGTGTATTTCTGTGCGGAATCGCTGTTCCGCGTGATAGATCAGTGCATTTGCATGCAACGAAGGGAAATTGGCACAGAAACTCCGATTCTGCATGCACGATCACGATTTATGCGTTCTTATGTCAGATTCAGACGATCCTTCGTTTCAGAAGTGTATTTCTGTGCGGAATCGCTGTTCCGCGTGATAGATCAGTGCATTTGCATGCAACGAAGGGAAATTGGCACACAAACTCCGATTCTGTAAGCACGATCACGATTTATGCGATCTTATGTCAGATTCGACGATCCTTCGTTTCAGAAGTGTATTTCTGTGCGGAATCGCTGTTCCGCGTGATAGATCAGTGCATTTGCATGCAACGAAGGGAAATTGGCACAGAAACTCCGATTCTGCAAGCACGATCACGATTTATTCGAGTTTACGTCAGATTCGACGATTCTTCGTTTGAGAAGTGAATTCTTTGCGGAAAACGCTGTTCCGCGTGATAGATCAGTGCATTTGCATGCAACGAAGCGAAATTGGCACAGAAACTCCGATTCGGCAAGCACGATCACGATTTATTCGAGCTTACGTCAGATTCGACGATTCTTCGTTTCAGAAGTGTATTTCTGTGCGGAATCGCTGTTCCGCGTGATAGATCAGTGCATTTGCATGCAACGAAGGGAAATTGGCACAGAAACTCCGATTCTGCAAGCACGATCACGATTTATTCGAGTTTACGTCAGATTCGACGATTCTTCGTTGAGAAGTGAATTCTTTGCGGAATCGCTGTTCCGCGTGATAGATCAGTGCATTTGCATGCAACGAAGCGAAATTGGCACAGAAACTCCGATTCGGCAAGCACGATCACGATTTATTCGAGCTTACGTCAGATTCGACGATTCTTCGTTTCAGAAGTGTATTTCTGTGCGGAACCGCTGTTTCGCGTGCTAGATCAGTGCATTTGCATGCAAATATACGAAATTGGCACAGCAACTCCGATTCGGCAAGCACGATCACGATTTATTCGAGCTTATGTCAGATTCGACGATTCTTCGTTTCAGAAGTGTATTTCTGTGCGGAATCGCTGTTTCGCGTGATAGATCAGTGCATTTGAATGCAAATATGCGAAATTGGCACAGAAACTCCGATTCTGAAATAACGATCACGATTTATGCGATATAATGTCAGATTCGACGATTCTTCGTTTCAGAAGTGTATTTCTGTGCGGAATCGCTGTTCCGCGTGATAGATCAGTGCATTTGCATGCAGCGAAGGGAAATTGGCACAGAAACTGCGATTCGGCAAGCACGATCACGATTAATTCGAGCTTATGTCGGATTCGACGATTCTTCGTTTCAGAAGTGTATTTCTGTGCGGAATCGCTGTTTCGCGTGATAGATCAGTGCATTTGCATGCAACGAAGGGAAATTGGCACAGAAACTCCGATTCTGCAAGCATGATCACGATTTATGCGATCTTATGTCAGATTCGACGATTCTTCGTTTGAGAAGTGTATTTCTGTGCGGAATCGCTGTTCCGCGTGATAGATCAGTGCATTTGCATGCAACGAAGGGAAATTGGCACAGAAACTCCGATTCTGCAAGCACGATCACGATTTATGCGTTCTTATGTCAGATTCAGACGATCCTTCGTTTCAGAAGTGTATTTCTATGCTGAATCGCTGTTCCGCGTGATAGATCAGTGCATTTGCATGCAACGAAGCGAAATTGGCACAGAAACTCCGATTCGGCAAGCACGATCACGATTTATTCGAGCTTACGTCAGATTCGACGATTCTTCGTTTCAGAAGTGTATTTCTGTGCGGAATCGCTGTTCCGCGTGATAGATCAGTGCATTTGCATGCAACGAAGGGAAATTGGCACAGAAACTCCGATTCGGCAAGCACGATCACGATTAATTCGAGCATATGTCGGATTCGACGATTCTTCGTTTCAGAAGTGTATTTCTGTGCGGAATCGCTGTTCCGCGTGATAGATCAGTGCATTTGCATGCAACGAAGCGAAATTGGCACAGAAACTCCGATTCGGCAAGCACGATCACGATTTATTCGAGCTTACGTCAGATTCGACGATTCTTCGTTTCAGAAGTGTATTTCTGTGCGGAATCGCTGTTTCGCGTGCTAGATCAGTGCATTTGCATGCAAATATACGAAATTGGCACAGCAACTCCGATTCGGCAAGCACGATCACGATTTATTCGAGCTTATGTCAGATTCGACGATTCTTCGTTTCAGAAGTGTATTTCTGTGCGGAATCGCTGTTTCGCGTGATAGATCAGTGCATTTGAATGCAAATATGCGAAATTGGCACAGAAACTCCGATTCTGCAAGCACGATCACGATTTATGCGATATAATGTCAGATACGACGATTCTTCGTTTCAGAAGTGTATTTCTGTGCGGAATCGCTGTTCCGCGTGATACATCAGTGCATTTGCATGCAACGAAGGGAAATTGGCACAGAAACTCCGATTCTGCAAGCACGATCACGATTTATGCGTTCTTATGTCAGATTCAGACGATCCTTCGTTTCAGAAGTGTATTTCTGTGCGGAATCACTGTTCCGCGTGATAGATCAGTGCATTTGCATGCAACGAAGCGAAATTGGCACAGAAACTCCGATTCGGCAAGCACCATCACGATTTATTCCAGCTTACGTCAGATTCGACGATTCTTCGTTTGAGAAGTGTATTTCTGTGCGGAATCGCTGTTCCGCGTGATAGATCAGTGCATTTGCATGCAACGAAGGGAAATTGGCACAGAAACTCCGATTCTGCAAGCACGATCACGATTTATGCGTTCTTATGTCAGATACAGACGATCCTTCGTTTCAGAAGTGTATTTCTGTGCGGAATCGCTGTTCCGCGTGATAGATCACTGCATTTGCATGCAACGAAGCGAAATTGGCACAGAAACTCCGATTCGGCAAGCACGATCACGATTTATTCGAGCTTACGTCAGATTCGACGATTCTTCGTTTCAGAAGTGTATTTCTGTGCGGAATCGCTGTTCCGCGTGATAGATCAGTGCATTTGCATGCAACGAAGGGAAATTGGCACAGAAACTCCGATTCTGCAAGCACGATCACGATTTATGCGATCTTATGTCAGATTCGACGATCCTTCGTTTCAGAAGTGTATTTCTGTGCGGAATCGCTGTTCCGCGTGATAGATCAGTGCAATTGAATGCAAATATGCGAAATTGGCACAGAAACTCCGATTCTGCAAGCACGATCACGATTTATGCGATATAATGTCAGATACGACGATTCTTCGTTTCAGAAGTGTATTTCTGTGCGGAATCGCTGTTCCGCGTGATAGATCAGTGCATTTGCATGAAACGAAGGGAAATTGGCACAGAAACTCCGATTCTGCAAGCACGATCACGATTTATGCGTTCTTATGTCAGATTCAGACGATCCTTCGTTTCAGAAGTGTATTTCTGTGCGGAATCACTGTTCCGCCTGATAGATCAGTGCATTTGCATGCAACGAAGCGAAATTGGCACAGAAACTCCGATTCGGCAAGCACGATCACGATTTATTCGAGCTTACGTCAGATTCGACGATTCTTCGTTTGAGAAGTGTATTTCTGTGCGGAATCGCTGTTCCGCGTGATAGATCAGTGCATTTGCATGCAACGAAGCGAAATTGGTACAGAAACTCCGATTCGGCAAGCACGATCACGATTTATTCGAGCTTACGTCAGATTCGACGATTCTTCGTTTGAGAAGTGTATTTCTGTGCGGAATCGCTGTTCCGCGTGATAGATCAGTGCATTTGCATGCAACGAAGGGAAATTGGCACAGAAACTCCGATTCTGCATGCACGATCACGATTTATGCGTTCTTATGTCAGATACAGACGATCCCTCGTTTCAGAAGTGTATTTCTGTGCGGAATCGCTGTTCCGCGTGATAGATCAGTGCATTTGCATGCAACGAAGCGAAATTGGCACAGAAACTCCGATTCGGCAAGCACGATCACGATTTATTCGAGCTTACGTCAGATTCGACGATTCTTCGTTTCAGAAGTGTATTTCTGTGCGGAATCGCTGTTCCGCGTGATAGATCAGTGCATTTGCATGCAACGAAGGGAAATTGGCACACAAACTCCGATTCTGCAAGCACGATCACGATTTATGCGATCTTATGTCAGATTCGACGATCCTTCGTTTCAGAAGTGTATTTCTGTGCGGAATCGCTGTTCCGCGTGATAGATCAGTGCATTTGCATGCAACGAAGGGAAATTGGCACAGAAACTCCGATTCTGCAAGCACGATCACGATTTATTCGAGTTTACGTCAGATTCGACGATTCTTCGTTTCAGAAGTTTATTTCTGTGCGGAATCGCTGTTCCGCGTGATAGATCAGTGCATTTGCATGCAACGAAGGGAAATTGGCACAGAAACTCCGATTCTGCAAGCACGATCACGATTTATTCGAGTTTACGTCAGATTCGACGATTCTTCGTTTGAGAAGTGAATTCTTTGCGGAATCGCTGTTCCGCGTGATAGATCAGTGCATTTGCATGCAACGAAGCGAAATTGGCACAGAAACTCCGATTCGGCAAGCACGATCACGATTTATTCGAGCTTACGTCAGATTCGACGATTCTTCGTTTCAGAAGTGTATTTCTGTGCGGAATCGCTGTTTCGCGTGCTAGATCAGTGCATTGCATGCAAATATACGAAATTGGCACAGCAACTCCGATTCGGCAAGCACGATCACGATTTATTCGAGCTTATGTCAGATTCGACGATTCTTCGTTTCAGAAGTGTATTTCTGTGCGGAATCGCTGTTTCGCGTGATAGATCAGTGCATTTGAATGCAAATATGCGAAATTGGCACAGAAACTCCGATTCTGAAATCACGATCACGATTTATGCGATATAATGTCAGATTCGACGATTCTTCGTTTCAGAAGTGTATTTCTGTGCGGAATCGCTGTTCCGCGTGATAGATCAGTGCATTTGCATGCAGCGAAGGGAAATTGGCACAGAAACTGCGATTCGGCAAGCACGATCACGATTAATTCGAGCTTATGTCGGATTCGACGATTCTTCGTTTCAGAAGTGTATTTCTGTGCGGAATCGCTGTTTCGCGTGATAGATCAGTGCATTTGCATGCAACGAAGGGAAATTGGCACAGAAACTCCGATTCTGCAAGCATGATCACGATTTATGCGATCTTATGTCAGATTCGACGATTCTTCGTTTGAGAAGTGTATTTCTGTGCGGAATCGCTGTTCCGCGTGATAGATCAGTGCATTTGCATGCAACGAAGGGAAATTGGCACAGAAACTCCGATTCTGCAAGCACGATCACGATTTATGCGTTCTTATGTCAGATTCAGACGATCCTTCGTTTCAGAAGTGTATTTCTGTGCGGAATCGCTGTTCCGCGTGATAGATCAGTGCATTGCATGCAACGAAGCGAAATTGGCACAGAAACTCCGATTCGGCAAGCACGATCACGATTTATTCGAGCTTACGTCAGATTCGACGATTCTTCGTTTCAGAAGTGTATTTCTGTGCGGAATCGCTGTTCCGCGTGATAGATCAGTGCATTTGCATGCAACGAAGGGAAATTGGCACAGAAACTCCGATTCGGCAAGCACGATCACGATTAATTCGAGCATATGTCGGATTCGACGATTCTTCGTTTCAGAAGTGTATTTCTGTGCGGAATCGCTGTTTCGCATGCTGGATCAGTGCATTTGAATGCAAATATGCGAAATTGGCACAGAAACTCCGATTCTGCAAGCACGATCACGATTTATGCGATGTAATGGCAGATTCGACGATTCTTCGTTTCAGAAGTGTATTTCTGTGCGGAATCGCTGTTCCGCGTGATAGATCAGTGCATTTGCATGCAACGAAGGGAAATTGGCACAGAAACTCCGATTCTGCAAGCACGATCACGATTTATTCGAGCTTACGTCAGATTCGACGATTCTTCGTTTCAGAAGTGTATTTCTGTGCGGAATCGCTGTTTCGCGTGCTAGATCAGTGCATTTGCATGCAAATATACGAAATTGGCACAGCAACTCCGATTCGGCAAGCACGATCACGATTTATTCGAGCTTATGTCAGATTCGACGATTCTTCGTTTCAGAAGTGTATTTCTGTGCGGAATCGCTGTTTCGCGTGATAGATCAGTGCATTTGAATGCAAATATGCGAAATTGGCACAGAAACTCCGATTCTGCAAGCACGATCACGATTTATGCGATATAATGTCAGATACGACGATTCTTCGTTTCAGAAGTGTATTTCTGTGCG
>NW_027470955.1:0-30816 GCF_051020765.1 Lasioglossum baleicum
TGATGTCCTCGCTCATCTTTGCTCCGGAGTCGTCGGTCCCACCTCTGATCAATTGCTCCGTCAAACTCTCGCGCGGCTACCCTGGTTGTCCGGTATTTCTTTTTCCTACAAAGGGGCCTCGAACGCTTGACCTGAACCGGTGCAAGATCAGCTTTTTCACCGGCAACTCCAGCGAAATGGAAGAAGAGTCGGAAAGTTTCGTTCGCAGGTTCTCCTCTGACACCGTCTTCTGTATTTCCTGCTCCGGCGAGATCGCAATCTTCACCGTCTGATTCGTCGTCTCCTGCTCCTTCTGTTCGTCCGTTGGCTGCTACTCTCTGGAGCAGGACCTCTCGAAATAGGATCACCGATGATCGGTGAGGAAACTCATCAGAGGAATGTTCTCGATGTCGACCTCGCTGCAGGAGTACTCCAAGCTGAGCTTCGTCTTCAACTGCTTCGAAACCACCTTGTCCGAGGATTCCGATCTCAGTCGCATGAGCATCCTGTACAGGTTGTCGGCCTGTTCCTTGGGGCTGGGAACGGGCCCGTGATCGAACGGTAGCCGGTCGCCGGTGATTTTGTACTTGTTCCTCGACACAATCGTGTGCAGCCTAGTGTCGGGATGCGATTGCTCGCAGTACACGAAATAGGTCTTGGTGTGGAAGGTCTCGCCTACCGATGCAGCAGAGCAACGATTCTGTTTACCGTCACGAGAGATAAATCAGGTCGGGCGCACGTAACGAAATCTCGCGAGATTGTAAGTGGATAGCGCTGTGACGGTTTCATTTCTCCCAATCGGGCACCGTTTGCTTACAGCGTCGCGAGATAGCCGAGACGGTATTGGAAATTGCATACGCAGTATTTGTTAAACAGATCTCTCGATTTCCTCTACGCAATCGCTCTATCACTGTCAATGTTGCTTTTTTTGCGATAGGTTCAGCTCTCTGTGATTACCAAATTAATCCCTAATTGCTCTGAATTACCGATTATTATCCTAGAAATGCACAAAATTAGTTAAGTAAATTAAAATACTTTAAAACGAAGGAAAAAAAATGGAAAAAACAGAAATGAACCTTGCGTTTTGGTATTTAAAAATACGAACGATCATGTACTTGTAATTATGCTCCTTTTATACGCGAAAACCGGTGTCAAATGTCTTGGAATTACTTCGACAAATGTATAATTGCCGCAACAGAAGTGCAACTTCTCCTTCGTATGGATCCTGTACTTGTGACGTTTCATATTGAACTGCGAATTTCGTACCTGCAAACCGTGCAGATGTACATCGGCCGGTACTTCCTCGTGTTTCCTCTTCGTGCAAGAACCTCATCTTTGTTCCGGGAACTGAAATTGCACATTAGTTGCCATGCATAGTGTTTTCATGGAAAATTCGAGCACTTCGCGGCGGCATGGCCAAGAAATAAAGAAAGAAGCTATTCCGTAAAATCGAGCGAAATCCAGCACGATCGAACAACAACGGGAAGCTTTGTTTTTTCCAACGGAATGAAGCACATTTTCGTGAACCACGCAAGCGAATAACGAAATCTTACGTGTCATCGAAACTTCTCGACGCGAGTCTTTGTTAGAAATCTCGTCGATCTCATTGGAGATCGTCGTGTAATTAACGATACGGAACACTGACAACCAAGAACGATAACACGGGATAACTGGTGAAGATTCCGTGGTCGAGAATGACACGAAGTTTACTCGAATCGAAGTAACGATCGAGTAATGACTTTCGATCGAAGTCCACGAAAAAATGGTTCGATACGCGAAGACAAAGAGCGACGCGAGGATGATCCTTACATGTTGCCGATCGTTTTGCAAATTTGCATTGTCTGCGATGGTAAACCGGAGAAACGTGGAGTGGTGGCTATCCGTTCTATTGCCACTCGAAATCTCGTCGATGCTCACTACGCACGTGCCGATGACGAACTGAGGCAGCGTTAAGAAAGCACGGCTCAGCGCGTCTCAAAAGCACTGTGAATTTTATTTCACTCCTCTCGCTAGTTACGATTAAAGCTCCAATAAGCAATGAAAAGATAGAATTTATTAAAGTATTTAATAAAGTATTTTTAATTCATTAAAGTATATTTGATTAGGCATTAAATTTAAATCTAATTCCAGCAATTCTCGTACTAATTATTAATTTTAGCGATGTTTAAATATTTTTTTCATTTCTTTTTTAAAATTTTTAACTTTTTCTCCTTATTCCATTTAATTAAGTTTAAAAATAGTTTTATTGCTATTACTAGATTAATTTAAACATATTCTTGTTAGAATAACTTTTCCAACTTGATAATAATTGATTTTTTTTTTATTTTTGAAAATTTTTGAAATTTTTTCTTTGAATTCTATTGATTTTTTTTTTCTTACAATCTATTCAATGCATTTACACAAGAAGTTTAACCGCTGTTATTTCGATAAAAGAAATTCATTTTGATGAAAATAAACGAATAAATAAATTTTCGAATTCGATATTAATTGAATTTTTAATTTTTATTCCAGAAGTGGACAATATTTGAGTTGCGATGATTGTAATTCCGAGAATCGTAAAATTAGTTCCTGTAATTTAGATTTAAGTATTATAAAGCTATCGCAATTATTTTCGTTTTTTGTCGATTAAAAATTACATACCACTTACCTCACGAGTGCTCCTTCTCTTCTTTTTTCTCACGATGTCTCGATCGCGTGATGGAATAATAGCCTCGCGAATCGGATGGAACGATAGGAATAAGAATCGGGATTGGCCGAATCGTCAACCACGGCTACTTATTGCGGCTCTCAATTTTATTTCGAGAATCATTTCTGTAGAAAATTACAGTAACTGCGCACGCGCGATAATAAGTCGATGATTGAAATGATTGAAGTTTCTCCTCTCGCCGAGGAAATCACACCGTTTACAAATTCTCGTCGTCTAGATATCCGAAATTTACTACCCGCGACATCGACGCAAGTCGTTCGTCCGTGCGAAACCTCGCCTGTTCTTCATCGTGGCAAAAAAAGAGGGCTGGGGTGTCGGGGAGGAAAGAGTAAGGGAGGAAACAATACGTATCGGCGAGTTGCTCATTGGCGAATCAGAAGGTCGTTTCGCGGCGCGGCCATCATAAGATTGACCGATTTTTCATCCCTGTTGTTCGAACTTTCGAGCGTCTGCTGAAACGCAGAAGCTTCTCAGCAGGTATTTCAATAACACCTCGTCCCATGCATGTTGCAAGATTGCTCTGAGGAATGCTCCACCCTCTTTGCATACGAGCATTTATTCCCGGGAAACTGTCACCGCGAAAGATGCATCTGCGAAACTTTCCACCCTTCGCCGCGCGTCTTGTGCCCTCTTACGTTGCGTCTTTCTTCCCCCCGCAAGATGGAGAGGATGCAAGTTCGAAAGTTCATTCGAGGAAAGCTGACTCGTAAGCTCGGCGTCCTTCGTCTCCTAGCCGGCGAAGATCCCCCGAATAAGTCGTGTGACTGATCATGCTAACCTCTTTCCATCTCGTCCCGCCTCTCACGGTCATTGCTGCGGACGGCCAGGCAACGAATGCATAAAACATTTCTCCAATTTCGATTCACGTCCTCGCGCAGCCAGGTTTCGGCCGTGTGAGAGTCGGGTTCGGTTTAGGCCAGGGTGGTTATTCCATAAACGGAATTATATGGCATCGATCGGTTCGATCAGGGACCAAGGAAGATCGTGCTTTCTACTTGGAGTTTCGCGTCGTTTATCGAGGGCATAAATGCTCGTACTATTTTTAGGTAAGTCTCGGTTTATACGGGGTCGATAAGATTGGTATCGGAACCATGGAGAGTTACATATCGACCATGAAAAGATTCCAACTTCGTTTCGCCCAAGTTCCGTTTGTGTACAGATTGGTAAAAGGTATCCCTGCGGACTTTCCACGAGATTTATGGATTAAATACTCACATCCTCGAGAAGAGGCGAAACGAAGTATGGTGGATTCGATTATTCACTATCGAGATAACCCTAAATCGTCGGCTTACAGGGAACTCGCTATGGTCATTTATTATCGCCGTTCCGTGATTTCGTAGGATGGAAAACTCGAATTGACAGTTTCAGTTGAGAGGAATCTAGTCAGTCGGAAGACCGGTATCGAGAATATATAGAATTTTGGACACCTTTGATGGATATCATCTGTATACACTATGTTTCGGTACGTATTACAGGTTATCAGTTAACGCTAAATCTACCATAGCTTGGACCCCTGTTTTCCAAACTTCATTAGAAACGCTCTGAATTCGAATTTACAAACTACAAGTCCTAAGAAAATAAATAACGCGAAGAACGTGTAAAAGAAGATCTGATGAACTGCGACAGTACCGGATGTTTAGGATACGCTAGAAAAGAATAATCGAAGAATGAAGAATCTAGAAACGCGATAAAACGTTTAGACTACGTGACAAGAGTATGATTAAAGAAGAGAGCATAAGTATGAAAGGAGACGATGTGCAAGGTTTAAATAAAGGCGATAGGATATGGAGTGTGTCAGAGTTCGAGTGTCATTTGAGAGTTGTCAGTGTTCAAGACTCAATGTGCGAGTATTCGGTTGTAAGTGTCAGTTATTACGGAACGATTAGCTATTATTTTCAATAAACCGCTATTACTGATTAAAAAAGACTTTGTTTCCGTTGTCCACTTAACATTCCTACCTAAAGATTAGGCTCGTTCAGCAGCAAAATCCTACATATAGATATAATAAATTTTCCATCATCTATCTTTTTCTTAACTGTACCCATTTAATTTCTCTCGAGATAAGCTAAGTCACAGAGGGCTAATCGTTAAATCTGTCATTCTTCCACTCATGGTAGACTTGACGTTGAAATTAGCCCCATATAAAGGCATGATACTAGCGTATCTTCGAATAGGACAAAATACTCCAAGTCTATCTTGGGTCATTCGCGAGTCTAGTAATTAAGAGGTACACTATTTGCCCAGGTGTGTGAAGTCCAATTTCTTTTCTCTCGAAAAGAAGAATCCTAGGCTACCTATGGAAGACTTGATTAGCCATAAGAAGAGAAGGAACTCGGATCGTACCTTCGTATAACTCGTAAATGCAACTCGAGTCGTGTATAAGTTGAACGATTTAGGCAGATGAATTTTACGCAACGGTATCCTGTTTCCTGCGAGAAAAGCGCGAATGACAGGGCTCACGATAAGGTCGAAAAATAAAACGGAAGGCCTCGAGTTTCGTCTTCGACGGCGAATTTGATAAAAGCGATATCTTCCAGCCAGCATGCAGGAAGTTCGATCGAAATAGATATGTATATATAATGGTTTTAACGCATAACTTTGGTGTATATTCGCGATTTCCCTCTAGGAGTTCGCTTCTTCCCCGCGAAAATCGCATTGTCCTGGCCGTGTTATCAACGTCCGATCGAAGATCCAATGATGATCGTGCCTGTTATCCTTTCCACTTTTCTCGTGGACGAGCTACATGGTACGAGTTTTATCACAGTCAGTCAGTCCGAGAGGCCGTTCTTCAGCGTTCTACGCACTGCGAATGTCATTAATGGATACACCGTTTAAACGAGAATCAACGCCATCGATAACACCGTTGACGAGTACAGGCAATTTCTGATCGCGAGTTTCGAACATTTCGTGTGACGAAAGTTCTGGATCGATGTCTTAGCCTGACTTTCACAGGCGTTTGATGATTCAAGTTCGGCGTATCGACGGCCAGATAGGTGGTCGTGTGCGTTTTAATATTTTAGCAGCTCTGTATGCCGGGAACCACCTATAAGTCTCAGTATCAGCACTGCCAGATATCGAATAGCTTTGTACATCGATATCCTGATGATTATGTACTCCAATATCTCGTTACGCGTAGTATGGAAAATCTTTTTATAGCACGAAAATTTTACTCTTCGTATATCATTCGTATGCATTTACTTCAACGCTTCGATATGCAGCTTTACGTTTCGACACCAAAATTACTTAATAACGCGGGCAGTTGTTGTATTAAATTTTTCATCAATCTAATATATTTTTGCTAAATTCGTATCGCATCTATCCTGACGATACAATAATTTCCAATTATTCTATTTTATATTTTTATTCGCATGCGAAAAGTATTTACCGAGACTTGTATTTTTTTAAATACCTCGGAAATGTGGATCAGGGTTCCGAAATTTATTAATAATTATAATTCACCGTTTATTTTGAAAAATATACTATGGGATCCAGAAGTGTCTTCACACAAAATGATCGTTCGATGAATACGTTGGAAACAGTGCTGTACAAACAATCGAAACACGCTCATTCCAAAAGAGCGTTGCATGCAGCAAAATCAAAGGTCTAAGTAATAATTGAGCGGAACTTTTGCTCGATTATTTACACCGTTGGTCGAAGACATTCCAGTTTGTCGGAGATTCTATCTCGCAGCCTTTTTGTTTCAAGTACCTTGCATGACACGAGCGCTTAATATAACAAATTGGCTGGCAGTTAATAATACCTACGTGTCTCTGATAACGATACTGCACGGTGTTAAGATCGCAGAGACAGTTGTGCATTCGCTAACAAGCATTCTCGTGTTACAACTCCGCGTTTTGCTATTCGCGGAAATTCGACTCTGCTTTCGAGGTAATATTTTACCCTGTCGAAAATGTTTGTATGAAACCTTGGATATTAATCTAATGTAAATAAAAGGTAATAAATTAGAGAAACAAGTGTCCTTAAGATTTTACATATTAAAATAACGAAATGGGGAAACAAGCGTGATATTTCGCTACAAGAGATGAAGAAATTTGTAAAATTTTATTTGACTTTTACCACTGCGCTAATTTAATTCGACCATGCAATTTTCTATATTTACCGATATTTCTACTTTTCGTAATAAACTGCCGTACCGTTTCTATTTATAATTTCAATGCAATGATCGTAACGCGTTGATGCTTTAATCGAAAAGAAAACCTTCGTTGAAAAACACCAAAGTTTTACCCCGGTACTACGAAAGTATTAGTCATGGAGATCTTTCAGACAATGATCGATCAAGCGAAAATTGATTTACCGTGTTAGTGCGAGTGACATTTATTATCAACATGACGCGAACCAGAGTTAACAGAATAAAGGAACGGATCGCATTTGCATATGTAATTATAAACGGTGGTTAATGCACTTGGAAAATTATTGTGCCCGTTGACGGACTACAACTCGAATAATTTTCAAGCTCAAAGCTAACGATTGTTATCGAGGGAATGTTGCTTCGATTATTTCATTCTCCTTCAAAATCGAGTAGTTTATCAAACGCGGTATTATTTACGAGAACAGAGACGATGATAGACATAAGTTGCTATCGAAATAAATTGAAATAAATTTTCAAAATTGGTTGGAGGAACTTTAAGAACACGTCGATGACGTTTGAAGAAACAGAAAAGAAATTACTTTCATACGAAAATATCTTTTGCGGTGTATTATGGGATGAATATTTATCTCTTTAGACGATTATAATTTCCTCGGATTACATCGAATCGTGTCTACGTATAATTAGAAATGCGTGGACGAAAATTTAAAAAAAAGTTGCACTTCTGTACTCACAAAAGCGCGGCTCGATCGAAGGTAAAATTTTCCGTCTATTTCGTTCGAATGGCTGCTTTCACTTCTTCGATTTCCGATGCATTCCAAACGCGAATTCGGAAATTCGATTGCGGAAGTCAATCGATTCCGCCGACGGTAGCACCACGAAATAACATGGAAACTAATCGAATAAAGAAACGGACGATCGATAGATATGTAGAGAAACGGTTCGCGTCACGTCGAATTTCAAAGATCGAATTTATTCGAGATTATTAACAAACAGGAAACAACGCGCGAACGTGGCGCTTTGGAGTGGCATCTTTTATTCGAAGAAACTTCGTCGAAGTTTTAGCCAATAACAGCAAGAACAAACAGGTATATTAGTCTAACTTCGGTAAATAAAATGAAAAAATATGAGGAAATAAATAAATTTTCTTTACTTCGCTAGCAAGCATGGACGTCATCCTGTCAATGTTATTTTAAGGATATCATTAATTCGAAGAAAATTTATCTTGTAAACTATTGTAAAGAATGCAATAAACGCATAATTTCTTTCGACCTTTCTATTTTTCCAAAAATGTTTCAACCCATTCTATTACCTGCAAACTGTTGAAAAAATTTTTGAGAAACGCATTGCGCTGAATTTCAGGAAACAAACTATTCTCCCTGTCAGGGATAACAAAGAATCCAAATAACATCGAACGTCGTACCAATTCGCAAACAACAGACTACATGAAAGGCCACTAACGACCAAAGTTGCACTGTGGTCCTAAATAATTCGCATTAAGCAAACAACTATAACAGGCTCTGTTTCGCTGAATGCTGTTTAAGGACACGTATGTAAACGAAAATTAAACGAGAAATACCAAACATCTGATACAAGAGAGTTTAGAAACTGTCAATTAGAACGTCGGATTCTATCTCGTCATCGTAGTAGCATCATCTACACCTCGAGAATAATCGCGCAACGCGTCACAAAGCTTCAACCATAACGGCGGACCTACGCCTCGAGAATAATTCTATAGCCAAGGTTCACCTTTAATGGTGGTCCAGAATTAGCCGTTCAAATTAGCCAATTTTCGCGCCCATTTTTTGTTTCAAACCCACAGGGATAACGTGATTAACCCTGTTACCACTAGCTTCGGTTACAGTCGACATTTAAAAAGTACTGCACGGTTGTATCTTATAGGGCTTAAGATAATTTATTGTTACTATACTTGTTTATAGTGATCAGTCACAATCCCGTCCTAAACATAGTCCTTTGTATTAACCTATTGCACTCGACGAATTTTTGACTACAGAAGGATATAAATTCAAAGATTTTGTATATCTATTTCTAAGGACACCCATCAGATTCAGGGTAAAGAAAACCACATATTTTCTTTAAAAAACAACCGATGGGTTTAATATGAAAACAATCGCAATATTAATAAGCCCAAGATATCTTATGTGATTTTCAATCGTTGCATGTGATATATTTCGATTGAATTATGGCTTTCATTTTGACATCGTCAACTTCAGAAGCTTGACCAGAACATTGATCGTCGTTAAGTTCGAAATCTCGAAAGAACGAAATTTTTTAAACCAATTTTGACACGCGTGTTCTATTAAGCAACAAACACCATAAACTCTACATATCTCCTTGTGAGCCTCGACTACTTTCTTGCCGTTATGAAGTAAAATAATTTGAAAGTAAAATATGTCGAAAATGCTTATTTTAATTACGCGAAATTTGTTTCCATAGTAACCTAAAGGTATCAGGTACCAAATCTTAAAAGGAAAAAATTCTAACATTATTCTAACAAAATAATAACGAAGCAAACAACGCTATCTACTTGTGCAAACCGAAATTATTTTCATGCCAATCTAATATTATAGTCCGCATAAAATTAAAATCATCCTACCAAAGGACGAGTTACTCCAAATGATCGGAGCTCTCCTTCCATCGCATACTTCTGCATCTTCTTTGACACGTCTCATCGAATCTTTTAACCACACAGCATCGCATAGCTTGTCGTAACAACGACCCACCTGGTTTTAGCAAAACCAAATCTCGTCGAATTTGAATTTCGTTAGCCAAGAATAACCGGAGAAACGCGCAGTGACCTCGCAAAGGTATCAAAGCACCTTCGCGACAGTTGCACCAGCCCTCTAGCCGATCGAGTTACCGTCGGCCCAAGCTGTCGCGTCGCGACGCCCACGCGTCTACACCAAAAGAAACGGCGAGCAAGTAGTTTCGTTGGTCGATCCTCCTGCCCTGTCGCAAGAAATATTTGCTAAGTAGTCCGGATGGAGCGTGACCGCGGGACCGATACCGGATGAACAAAGCTCGGTGGCGTCTCGTTAACACTAGATTTACAGGACCCGTCAATTTGACGGATAGGTTGTTTCATTTATACGATATTAACAGATTTAATTAACTTACATTAAGTCTGTTAAGAAGCTCGATATTTTGGTTCCGCACGAATTGAAAGAAATTCGACGCCGACGCCAAATTCACTGTCTGCTCCGTGGGGCGGCGCAGCGTTAGATTACGCTGTTCAACACGATTTTTGCGCGATAATACCCTCTAGGTGATGTTCATAGATCCTGACGAGCTAAAACCGAATCCGAAATCAGTTTTTGTCTATCTCCCTCAGCTTTTGAGGAAATCGATTTTAAAAATCGCAATTTTTCAACTTTGACTTCCATTTATAACAAAACTACTAAAGCGATACAATTCCCGTTGGATTCAGTAAATTCCGTGGACTTCAACTAATACACTGATATACTATAGTTTTCCAATATCAATTGGCATATACCTGTAAATGTTAAGGAAACCTGACGGGACCAGTTTTGGCACTAATTTTGTAATACTTTATTCCATTTTTCTCAAACAGTAGAGGTCTGTTTTCATAACCGATGTAAGGGTCAACCGGCACTCTGCTCAACATGTTTTGAAAAATTACATAAAAAAATTAAATAATTATGTTATGTTTATAATATTGAACATCTGTTTATAATGTTGAGAATTGAAAAATAAACCTATTCTGTATTACCTATTTTGTGAAATACAAGTTTGACCCACCGTGATGCACGCCGTCCCACGGAACAGACACGTGTGCCCCACCGGTGAGGCACCCCGGCGTCAACGTGTTAACACAAACGTGTAATGCAATCGACTCTTTTTGGAAACGAATTAAAACTGAAATTACTTTCTTACCAACCCAATATAATCGGATTCTGATCGAAGACCGTGATATCAGTTCGATACGGTTCGAATCTTTTCTCGATAGGGTGAAGTAGAATATACTTAATCCATAGATGTTCCTTGCTCGAGGGTACCTCCTAGTCCACGCTATAAATAACGGTGGTCTGAATTTAATTACGAGTTCGGAAAGTAATTAATACTGGGTTCAAAATTAATCAGGTCGCTGATGTAATCCTCGAACTAGGAATCGTTTGCGCACCATCGTCGTCTTCGTTCTGTTTCCCGTCGCCAAGATTTCCTTTTCAAACGATTCGCTATTCCCTTTCTCAACGACTACCACCGTAAGGATCAATCAGGACAACGATACACAAGCCGTCTCCGTAATGTATTCCCTCAGGTTTTGCACGTGCAGAATTATTTCGCGAAATAATTAGGAGATGAAACAGATAGCTACACGGATGACGTATATTACAGTGTATTAGAGCCTGTATAGGCTACCGTATAATCGCTGGGAGTATCCTCAAGGACGAGTGATTATCGGCGTTATGTATTTCAAAGTCTGAATGATTATGCCAAACCATCGTTTCGTCGTGTATACGATAATTGAAGTTAATACGATATTAGAACGAGTAATTAGTAAATGACTACTAGTAACATTAGGTTTACGAGCGTTTTTTGTACACTTATTTCTACGGACACACGTGAGATTTAAGGGTAAAGGAAACCATGTGTTTTCTGTAAAAAACAAACGATGAGTTCAATTTGAAAGCAATCGTAATATTAACGGACTCAGTATAAATTAATTAAATCTGTTAATATCGTATAATTGGAGCAACCCATTCGTCAAATTCACAGGTCCCGTAAACCTAGTGTTAAAATATGCACCGAATACAAACACAGTCGTAAGTCCTGATTTAATCTACACCTATGCCTTTTAATTTCATCTGTAATATAACATTAGGTCATCCCATAAGTTCGTTCCGCGAAGCTACTTACATTTTTTGTCATACTTTATAAACTACACCGATGTTTAACGTCTTTGCCAACGAAATAGAATAAAGTCGTAGAACAAAATGGCGACTACATTTTTTCTTAATATTTAAAAGGTTATTCGACGTATAATTTAAAGAAAAATCCGGCACGACCTTATGGGGTGACCTAATAATAAGTGAAATAATTTCTGCCACACTTTCGTCATCTGGCATAGAAATTTTTCTAATTTATACTAGCTATAATTTTCTCTTTCCTTTTCTCTGTAACGACGGATTCCGTTCGCGCCACTGACTTTGAAAAACCTAATAAATCACGTTATCCTGGGTAAATAAACGGACTAGAGTGTATTCCTCGTGGAGGTGAAACGAAACCAAATGAATCTATATAAAAGCAAAACATTGTTCATGGATAGTGAACCGATTTAAATAGGCCGATTTCGAACGGACTATCGATCGACTGTCAGTTTCCAACGATACTGTCCAATCAGTACGGGCCTTTCGGATAATGTTGCATACATACGCGTAGTTGGAACGCCGACCGCGTTACATAAGGTAATCCCATAATCCCTCTATTGATAATGATAAACCGTATTTACCCTAAATGGATTCATTCGCTGATAATCGCGTTCATTATTTGCCTGTTAGCGCGGCATAGTTTGCGGTAAGAGGTAATTCTCCTGCCAATCGACAACTTGTCCGTCCCGTTTCTCAACGAGCAAGTATTACCGTAATTTTCTACCAATGCTTCCTTCAATCGCTGTAATTCCTTCCTCGGTTTCTTCGGTCAAACGTCCACGTCTTTTTCACTTTCTAAAACTCTCCTTCGATCGCGATTCTATTCCAAATAATCTGACAACATTTTTATATTTTCTAGACAAAGCGGAGTGGATTTTCGAGGGGTTGTGATTCTATTCCAAATGTCACATTTATAAGCAGTTTCTTATTATTTTTTTTCTTTTTGGCCAAGACCGATTTTCTGAAATGGTTCTTCAACCCTGTTAAAATATTTTAAAAACCTCTTTACCACGTATAAAATGTTCTTTTCACGCTTTGGAACCCTCGGTTTGCTTTATTCGAGACAAATTAAAATTCTTGCTCGAGGGAAATTAAAATAAGACAGAAAAAAAAAAATGAAGAAAGGAGGGTAAAGAAACGTTATACACGGATTCATTGGTGCCAGCTGTCACTCGATCCCTCGAAGATCGTTGCTACTCCACCCTGGTGAAGAGGTCGTTGTTAGCATGCAGTCGAGCACAGTCGAGTGACGCCGGAACGCCGTATCAAACGTAAGAGAACACGGAATCTTCGTCGCAAAAACTTGTCCCGGTTACGAAGATTGTTTTCTTGGAACAAAGAAGCATCTCATCGCGAACCCCGTAATTTTTCGTTCGACCTCGCTCATTCTGGATCTCAGTCTCGAAGCCGATTCTTCGAGCGGAGGAAGAAGACGATTAACGCGCCTTGCAATTATCGTTTGTTACGGTGCTCGATAGGCGAACGTTATTCGAGATCAGCCCATGTCGCGAATAGTAGCCCGGAATATTTCAGAAATGCCGTGCAATCCGTGCTCGAGATTTCTACCAGGAAATTCTAAACTTCGAAAAAATTTTGAATTCCATGTCGAATGATTTCTATGTATTTTTGAACTCAATTATTTTTTGTACTCTACCCTGTTTGCTCTAATATTTTTGAAATATTTAGTTCCGAAATTTAAACCCAATCTCAGAAGAACCACATATGGTTATCTACACCTGTACAAAGATACTTTATTTTTCTATTCACTGTAATTATCAGGTGGACAATTTCAAAGGAAGATGAAGTATCGAATACTAAAACCTACCTGGCAGACAAACTTGAAACTAAAATTGAAATTAGAACACGTACGACTCCGTTTTTCTCATTTTCCCAAATTTCTCATTTTCACAAACTAACCGACTGGCTGAGAGACGCATATTCTCTTGAAATGTAGGTTGAAGTAGAACTGTTGGCATTGTCCGAATCTAACAGGCACACCTGTAGTGCAAAGGGGGCTAATATGTTCTCACTAGTTCGAACGAAATTAATCCCGCACGAGAAAGTTAAGAGTTAGCAATGCGAATAAAAAGCCTCGTTGAAAAACCAGAGCCAAGTCTCTCCTTCTCTTCGGGGTCTACATTGTCTTCGAACTTTCATTCGAACGTGAGTTAAGTAAAGCGAAGTTGATGGACGTCCGGGACCATTAGGAAACGTTTATATAAATCGCTCCGAGGGGCCCAATGTGCTACTCGTTAATTATATTCGAGGTAGCACGATAGGTGGATCGATCGGAGCGTACATCGACGAAATGAAAGCGGCCAACCGAGATACGAGGCTTACGTAATTCGTGTAAGTATCCGCGGAAACCTTTTCGGAGCTCGCCCGACGAAATTCGTGGAAATTCCCAGACGTCGGTCCCTGGGGATCGATTACGAATTCATGCGAATTTGCAATTTCTATGGAGCGAATAATTAAGTAGAAAGTAACCTCGAAAGAAATGAATTGATAGATGGTATACCGCCGGATGGCTTTGGTAACCATCCAACGACTTATCGGCGTTTTATCACCGATAAAATAGAAATTTTTGTTCCAACTGTGAAAATAAAACGTTGAAATTGGATTTATTTTCTTACGATTAATTCGCGAAAAGATTGTGTTTTATCTTGGTAAAATCTGAGGATTTATCTGCATGCTTTATCCCGTATATATTACCAGAGACATTGATTATATTTTAGCTGTATTTACTCTTATCTTCGTCGATTAAAAGTGAAACACAAATATGGGATATTATACGAATAAATTGATAAAAATCTATAACCCTTTAGATTTATGAATATTCCATTGGGAAAAATTTATCGAAATTCATTGATAATCGTATCGAATTTGATTTGCATCGAGGGTGGTAATTAAATGATAAATGGCTGTGAGAACACGATGGATACAAACAGATGGTAGAATAATTAAACAATTCATAAAATTTGTCTCGAGATAATATCGAATACTTTATAATTCCGCGACAGCAAAGACTCCTCCTATATACACAAAACTTAGCGGGGTATATTAATTCGCGAAAATCTGCTAATTATTTGCGTGTTCGTGGAATTCGCGCAGATAAGTATCCTTAACGTCGTTCGCAGGCCGTGCAAATCGAATGTCACTTTATCCGAATGCGTGACAGAATCGCGTGCAACATATGTAATCGTTCCATGTGGCCAATAGGAGTCACGGAAATAAGAATTCATTACCTACACCGAGATATCCCCCTGCAAATTAACATCGAATCGCTTCTCTGTCGTTTACCTTAACCTTTTGCACTCGGCGATTTTTTGGCTAAAGAAGAGTAGAAATTTGCAGATTTTCTGCTATAAAATTGATGTTATTTTTTTTAAACACGTAGAATTATTTGATTTCGATATTTCGCATATTGTTATATTATCTTAAATGGGATATATTAGTTAATACGGATCTTCAAAATTTCATGGCGACTGACAGTCGCCACTTGAGTGCAAAGAGTTAATTTATCGTGTCTTCCGGACGAACTTAATTACTCCGACACGAAATCTTCATACCCTTGCGATTAAATGCGAACGAAAGAAGATAAAAATGTCACGCGATTCGCGACGTTGCGATATTCAACTTCGAATTTCAATGGTTTGCACCAGTGATTACGGACATTGGACCATTTTCCACGACAAAGATTCTCTTCCCAACGAATTCAATTACTCCGACAGAAAATCCACGTATCCCTGTGCGCGTGACTAAACACGAACGTGCAGCGAAATTTGAGAAAAGAAATAAATCGTCGCGGAATTCGCATCGTCGAGATATTTAAATTAAAATTTCAATGGACCACCGGTGATTAAGATTCAACCAGTGGACCGTTTCCGGCGACAAAAGTGGTCTTCCGAACGAGTAACTATACTCGGACGAGGAGAAAAAGGATGAAACGTCGCGCGATTCACGTCTTTCCCCTATGTCGCGTACACGTGTGTATCCGTCTGTGTGCACGGGGTTTTTTCTATTTTCGTGCGAAACGTATGCAATGTTTAATCGTTACGTCCTATCGTTTCGCGCTCTCGTGTAGGCGCAGCATACGATGCAGGAATATACGTTATACGATGCAGGAAACGTTTATATGTTCTGTCGGGGAAAAAACCTGCGTGTGTCTTTCACTCGGAGATCGCAAGTATTTCCCAAGATATTTATTAATCAAACGCGTCGCGGCGGTACGTATGCGAAACGGAAACATCGACCGAAGTCTCCTCCTCCGTGGAGGGAAAGGGGTTCCATTTTATCATTCTGTCCGACGGTAACATGTGCCTAGCGATTACTCGAATTTTCGCAATTTCACCGTGGGTATTTATCTTTATTCGAAATTTGATGCAATTCGGGCCAAGTTTAGCGTTGTACCTCCATGATAATCGAGTGCTTTCGTAGCGGAAATAAAATCGCGGGCAAAGAAAGACACAAAAGAAAACGCGAAATTGTGATTTGAAAAATTGGGATTTTTCACTTGTCAAAAGACTAGCAGATTATCGAGAGATTCAGTCTCTGTCCCCGTTTTGCACTTGTATTATATCATGCTACGCCTAAAAATTTAATTTTCGATAATTTCATATTATATTTCGCATTTCTAGCAGAGGTTGTGTAATACCAAAGAAAAAATATAATAAAATTAAAATCTTTTTATAATTTGTTTTAAACGATAATGAAATAACTGTCCAAATTTACAATAACTTTTTAAACCGACGTGAAAAACGCGGGAAAAAGTCGGGTACGTAAATATTAATACGCGAAACGTTCCTCTGATGTATCAATATTTTTACTCCGGCGTAATAAATGAACGCAAAAAAATTCCTTTGATATCTTTCGATCGCTATTCGAATAGGAGCGTTAAACAGAAAACCCAATATTTCTCCAGTTTTTAAATCGGAGTATCATAAAGATCAACGTGCGAGCGTCCCCCGTCCCCCAAAAGGAAAATATAAAAAAGGAATTCCGTAATTTCCCGTGATATCCACATCGCCAAACGGGTCTACGCGATTTCACTTTTATCATAGTTATGCTCCATTTTCGCGGGAAAAATGTAACACCTCGGCAGGCATTTCGACATTTTAGACCCCCCTCGCTTCACACTCCCTCCTGCTGTGCTTTTTCTGGCTAGAACCCTGGGTATTTCGAAAACGAGTTGTTAAAACGTCTCGCAATGGTCGGAAAATATAAAAACACCCCTTCCATGCGGCAGATTTTTATTGGTTGCGATACGAAATGCAAATGATACTTCAGCCGAACCGCAGGGACGACTCATTTTCGCGGAAAGCCGTTTAAAAAAGGGGAAAAAAGAATTGCCACATTGAGGAGGTTGGTGGAAATACTCGCGAGAGCTGGTCGACCTAGATGACACATGGTCGTGGAACTTTATTTGTTGCCAGCGTAGGAAAGTGGTGCCATTTTCGGGCGCACCCTCCAACGAAAGCCTCGCGCGACTTTTACCTTGTTTCCGGAAATTTGTCGCTCCGTTCCGAAACGGAAACACGTTTGCGGGAATCTCGCGAGACACGTATGTACACCGAGCGCGTTTGAGAGGAAGAAGACGGAAGGAAAGATATGTGCCGATAAGGTACTCTGAAGAAGATTTAACGACGATCAAAGCTCGCACTTGTTAACCTTGTCTTCGATTGCGGGCGTTTCGAATTTCGCCTCCCGACTTCCGCTTGCGGATCGCCGCGCTTCCGGCGCACTTTATATATGGGCCGATTCGTCTCGCGATCATTCGGATCGTTTCGGGAGTATCTGCTAAAGAACTTCATTTGCAGGCGTGTAAATAATTTTGCGGATGAAGGATGAATAACAGAGACGATGACGTTTTCAAGGAAGCGTTGCTGTTTCGCGTCGACAACACGCTCGGCTCAGCAGAAAACGCTATTAGCGATTAAAAGCATCGAGTTAATGACACAGTTAATCACGAAGTGTAGGAAAGCAGACGGGACATGCAATTTTAGGACTGATATTTCTGATTTATTTATCATCTAGTTTCCGAAGAAGAATCGCTCAATTGTTGAATGTGGAAATTAAAGGATATTTCTGTACTTCGACTTAATTAAGAATATATCGAATCGTTCTACGGAAGTATTTGAAACTAGAAAGAGTTATCGATGTAGTAAGTAGGTTGCACGCGTTCTTGAATGAAATTTTGAGAAACCTAACGCGTAGAAGACTGATGATAATTGACAAAATACAATGGATCGAATTAACCACATCACAAATTCAAAGTAATTAGCGCGAAATTTAATTTCGAAATTAAATGTAGCGGAAATCGAAATTACGGTGCTTTTCCAAGAAAATATTCGTGTTAATATACGAGGCAGAACAGATCTATTAAAACGAGGTCCAAAAATTTCTAATAATTACACTTTATAAAATAGATCTACCGTACAAGTATCAAGACGAGCAGTTCTAACAAAGAGATTTTCTCTGTCGATATCGATGATCGATATTAATCCCGCTAATTTAACCCGCATTTCCTCGTCACCGTAGTAAACGGATTATATCATCCTCTAAAAACGAAATAGAAGACACGAGGCACAGAGAAATTGGAAATACAAAAATAATAAATCGAATAAGAGAAACAAGAGAATAAAATACACGAAGAAAATTGCAACAATTCTATTCACGGGGATGTCTTAGAGAACGCTATTATATTTTGACGTAAGGAGAAAAATCGTGGTCGATTGATTTGCTCGTTTCGTTGGAAAAATTGCGTCAGATTAATTGGTCGCTGTGTTCCCAGGAATCACTTCTCGAACCCGGCAGTTATTTATCGATGAATGTACGGCCGATCGTATCGAAATCTGCGTTTTCCGTTAGACGAACAGGATCTCCGGGAAAACGTTTCTGAAATCCGCAGAGCGATTAATCAATCCGGCTTGAAGAAATCGAGCCTCATGGGCTCCGATGAAAAATGAATTCCCGCCACCGGAAGATTTCCACCTGCTCATCGCGTGCCATCCTTCCGCTCAATCGAATCCCATAGACAATCCTGAACACCACCTAACACCCTGACTCGAGGATAACGACGAGCGAGCTTGGCTGGATGACAGTCGATGAAGAAATTCAAGAATAATAGGTGGATTTAAAAAAGGAAAGAAAATAGACTCGTATCGTTTACGAACTCGTCCATACTTTTCAATGATGCCCGAGAACAGCTTCCTCTCCTAAAATAATTTTGGAATAATTATTCGCGATGTAGAAATATTTAAACAAGAAAGAAAAATTTTTCGGCTTATAACGCCGCGTGAAAATCAACGAAGAATCGAGAGTCGAAATTTCTAAGAGAGGTGTATAAATGGTCATTTCTCGAGTAATTCGCGGAAGATCGGTATTCGCGAACGCCGTGGAGTCGTGGTAAAGACTGGCCTATAAATACGTGACGCGGAAGCAGTGAAAACGTATCGGCAACGAACCGATTAAACGATCCGTTCTTTGAGAAAGAACAGGTAGCTCAATCAGCTCGGAAGATGGAAGATCAGGTACAGGGTGCGGAGATCGCACTTACCAGACTCACGATCGGCGTGTCTGGTCTTCTTACGCTCCCTCGGCGTCTTCGTAGCCGTCATCACCAACGACTCCAGTAATTCGTCGTCGCCGTCGGTCAAGTTTCCGTTCGTGTTCTCGTTACGGAGCAAAGGACCCAGCGAGGTGCGCTCTGTAACACGAATTTTCAGCCTTTTTATAATACTATTAGACTCCGGGTTATGCATTTCTCAAGTGCGAATTTCTACTTTTTATTCGATATCGAGGAATTTATTTGAAACCTGCGGTATTTCTTGCTGCGTATCAATGCACGTGCTTATTATTACGGTAAAATAATATAGGCAGTTAATGGCAGGAATATTATATAGTTATTAAATTTAAGAAAATCGCGAATTTTATTAGTATTTACTTCAAATGTAGGTCCGATGTTAAATTACACTTATATTTTAGTAAAAATTTCTTTTATATATGGACGAATGGGATGAGCGCGGCCCTGATAGCATGTTGGGAGTGGATAGAACCCAAAGCGTGTGGAAGTGACCACGCGCAAGAGGCCCGAGAGTAAGAAATGTTTTGATAGCGAGGTGCGTCCTGAGTGTCTCGAGTACCTGGCCCATCCAACGTCCCGGCTGCATGAGAAATGTGTGAGTGAGAAAGAGCGCCTGTGTATGAAAGAAGATAGAACGAAAGATTTATATAGCAGTGTAGGCAGTAAGTGTTTTTAGTTTTGATAGCAGCTAGTTTGAAGTAATCAAGCGCCGTAAAAGTGTCAGAGGTTAGATCAGTGGATTATTTTAATAAAAGTTATCGTATTCCCAGAAGAAGTCGCAGTATTATTCAAATCAATTCCCTCTACCAAATACGATACTACATATATAAATGTAATTGTCGATCGAGTAACTTGGTAACAAATAGAAAAAAGTTCGTTCTATGAAAGGATCGATTCTTTGGTAATTAATGATTAACATTCGATAATTAACGAATGCGACGGATTTTCATCGCCAGATAGAGGAAGGAAGCTAGTGGCTGAGAACTGGAGTTACGAACTGAGTTGAATGCAAACAGAGAATAATCCGATTAGGGAGAGGGATATTTCTGGCGAACTTCACACGGAATGAGCGATGAAAGGTGCATTCTGGGTGGATGTCACCGTGTGGAAAATCACGTCATCGATGCGGTGGTGGCTGGCTAAAAATGAGACTTTAGAGGGATTGATGGTTTGCATGAAAACGAACTAAGAATCGACAATGATTATCCTGCAATCGTGCGAACAATTGCATGCAAAGATAGACCTTATTACGCAGAGACGTTGCTGGGTCGAATATATTCGCAAGACGTCAAATTTATTTGCCATGTCCAACAGATACTCTTATTATTCCGCCGCCGTATTTTTATGTTCGTGCTACTTACGTATTTAACCTGGCGAATCTTATATGCGGCACGAAGTATAGAAAACTACAGTTTGTACCTCGTGACGAAACGTTCGACCAATTTTCGTGGGCAAGGAAGAAATATCGAGTGAAAAAATCTAATTCCATTTCCACGAACCTTCCGAGGAATACAGATTCAAGACCTTCAACCTAAGCCGGAGATGAAAGTTCCATCTCGACCCTGTCTACAATTTCCAAACAGTATCTTTCCTTTTCGGTAGCCTGGTTAAAATCGGAAATTCGCGTACATTTTCGTCGAAGAAGAAATTATTCCCGTTTCACCATTCGACATTTTTCGAGAAATCTTAGAAGAAGATCAAACATTCCAGACGTATCAATCTTCAGACATATATCCCACCAAGCACAGGGTCTGTCGCGTAAAAATATGCGATTTCCGAATTTATTCGCGAAGCTAATATTTGCCAAAAAAGCACAGTCGCTACGCGAAGTAAGTTAAAGCTGTACTAAGTGGTCTTTGAATTTTGACAGTCGATTTGGCGCGAAGGATCAGCTTAAAGAACAGAGGGAAAATTTCGCGTCAACTTTTCCCATCTGCCGGTTATTAACGATTCCTGACGCACATTCCCGTCCATCAGAGAAGCACCGAGCCATGACGTGTACTCGAGTTCCAGTCTGTACAGGGACCATTCTCCTTTCGCAGCGGCTACCTGGTCATCTCTTGACGGAACATTCTCTTAATGCGCGGGTTCACGAGGTAGAAACTTCAGAACCGTCAAAAGCACGGCGAGTTCCTTTGAGAGCTTCTTTGAAACTCGACTGAAAGAAGCTTCCATCGGCGGTATGCCTGGCTGTGTAAATCCGATACGAAGCGCAAGAGGAAGAATCATAAAGAAGGCAGTGGGAATTTCTATGAATCAAGGGGCAAAGAATAGGCCAAGTACCGCCATGTGGTGCTCGATGCGGGTTTGAATGTCGTCGACTACTGGACTTTCGCGGTCTCGATTATTTTCGGCCAGATTAAACGACTTTAACTTCCCAGCTGCTTGCCAGCAAATTCTACGCGAAACGACTGTAGAAGCTCGTAAATAGTACTTGTTGCGTGCGAGTGTTTTCTGGCAAAGATCGTCCAATGTTCGATACTCAGAAGTCAATTTACTCGTTGAGAAATTGGTTAGGATTTACATCCTGAGCAGATGTATCGTTGATCAGGTATGTATATCGAAAATTTAAAAATATTTCCCGAGATGGAGATGCTAGTTTTGCTCCGGGTTTAGAAATATAAGCTTGACGTTTCGAATAAATCATAGAATAAGGAAGATCGAGTAGAAACATATGTATAACCAATGGACAATTCGAACCACTTAACTTATCACTGAATTTCAAGATCTAGGAATTTCAACAATCTGCTATTTAATTCCGATTGACATTTCACACGAGTATATCGAAGAAATAAAAAGAGCAAGGCGTTATTAACAATTTCGGCACTGAAACTGATAACGCGTGCAAAGATCTCGAGAGTGAATAACAGGCAAATATTCGAATAATTTCCAAAAAGCTATCTTCTCGAAAAGCAAGTCCTCATCGTAGCCGAGTGTCGCGATAAAAAATTCCACGTTCACCTACACGCGAATTAAATCCCCGGTAGTCTATCCTCGCTGTCCTCGCGCTCTCTGAACCCCATTCCGGATTAAAAACCCTTAGAAATCCTACGGGTGTGCTCCGGCCTAACCGCAGAAGGGCGAGTGGCACGTATCCTCGAAAAAAGAAAAGCATCCCAGAGCCTTTGATTTTCAGCAATCCCGACATAAATACAATCCTCCAATGGAAACCGCAGATGTGAATGAAATAATGGTTCGGAAGGTATCCGTCCGAGGAAGCATCTTTCGCGACAAATCGTGATCCCTGAACGCGGCGGGGGACCACGTGGCAACATTCGCAGGATATTTCCAGGTGTTGAACCCTTGGCGGCGAAGGGGGCCGACGGGGGAATGTTGCGGCGAAGTACCGGCGGAGCGTTTAGATATTTTATAGAGAAGCATACACGGGAATAAACGGAAGAAAGTTACGATGGCCGTAGAAGCGTGGTAATGCACCAGCATCGGCAAGTTTACGAGTCGTAAAGGGGTGGCTACGCCCTCCGCGATATTAATACGCGCGCGGACCATGGCGGGAATAAAAATTCCGCCGTCTCTTCCGGCTCTCGAAGAAAAGGAAAGTCCTTGGAGTGTAGGACGAAGACACGGGGGATTACAGTTGCGCGGCGTGACCTCGGCGGTATCGGCACCGTCGGAGAGGGAAGCACGTCGCGATCGTCGTCTACAATGTTGCCTGGCGGCTAATCCGGTAGCCAGAATGCCGCAAGTTACCGTATAACTGGCACTCAATCGACGCGGAGATGACCCCGCTTTCGTGGTACAGCCAATAACGAAGGGAGATTACTTGGCCGAGCTGTGCGGAATGTGAAGTTTGTTACAGGAAATTGCTTCACAAACAAAACTTCTCGATGCTGCACTGCGAGGTTGTGGGTTCCGTTTCATGTACATGGTGGCACCACGAGGGTCGAGGTAAATTAGACTCGATGATTATTAAAATTTAGAAATTTGAAGGGTTAGGAGAATTCTTAAAGCTGGGTTCATCGGGCTTGAAAGGAAAGATAATTTAAGCAAAATGTAACAGTTATCAAAAGACAGGTCCACGTAACGTTGGAATAATCATTAAATAATACACGATTGCTTTTAAATTTAATAGTCCATAAATTTGAGTAAAATCGAACGGACCCTAAAATTCGTTGTCCAAAATAAATTTCCCCGTTTTAAGTACTCGCAAAAAATACACAGCGAAAAGTGATAATAATATTTTATATATCCGGGAATAATATATTTGCAACATCCTTTTATGTCTCGTTATATATTCCTCCGCGTTTCGCGATGTTCCGATTTAACGTGTTTTTATCTGCAACTAACGCCAGGTTATTTAATTTTGCCAAGTAAGTTAACTCGTCGTTCCTGTAATTAATTACATGACTTTGAAAAAAACATTACGAGCCACGACAAGATTATCCGGTTTCCACGTTCTTTGTTCTGCATGGGCATTGTGCGTAGCTAATTAATCTTGCTATTATTTCTGCCATGCATAATTCTCTTTCTCATCTACCCTCGCGCTAACGTAATCTTGAAAATGTGAAAAACCCAAAGCTCGTGAAGGACTCTTGGAAAATGTTGCGAATAACGCGAGTACCTCTAACAGAATAGCATGACGGTAGAAGTATTCGCGTATAGTCACACAAGCCGCGTTGTTTCTCGCGAGGGGCACAACTGCGCGTTTCGAGACAGACATTTTTCCCAATAACGCAACGAAATGATTTTTATCCCTATATAATAGCTTCTCCGTTACATTTTTATTGCGTACATCTGTGTCAAAAAGCTAATTTCCTCTGCTACCTTCAACCTCGTTTCCCTTCGGTAAATTATTCTACAGTCTGCGGAAAATAATTACTATTTACAGAAATTCAATTTTAAAATGGAAATTGGACAATTGTACAGGGCATTTCGTCCCTTTGAATTAAGATACTCTTACTTTGCGAAATACTTTCAGAAACTGCCACTTCGTGCATTTTAAATGTCTTTGCTCTATACGTTTGCTACGTAAATTATTTTCAAAAAGCAGACCTCCTCCTTTACCGAATAATTCGCTTTTCTGCGGAACGTAATCGCAATTTCCATGAGTTCAAAGTTTAAACGAAACTGAGGATTTTCGGGACGGTTAGAGATATTTCTCTCCTTCGAATTAAAAGTGATCACTATCTCTTCTAAGGATTACCATTTGATAAGTATGAATATACACGAGTAAACACACACAGACCTGACGAAAATCAGATTACGAAACGTCGAATGACCAATCACGAGCAGGACGGAACCAAGAGCTTTTTCGACTCACGAGGGTTGCGAGGAAAGAGCAGGATAAAGCGAAGATGCGGATAAAATATCGGGGAAACAACGCGGACCACCTACCGGGATTATCTTCCAAACGCGATTCTCGCGGGCGTGGAGTGGCCTGCTGCGCGTTTCCTGAAGTCTCGATGCCATTACTTCTCACTTTCCAGCAACGCCGTCAAACTATCGGAGGCTATCCTCGAATCTTGCTTCGAGAGTGCCGCCACTGGCTACGGCGATCCGGAATCGAGGAGAAATTCTTGCACTTTCTTCTTATCTGCGTCACAAAGCCAAACTTTTAAGGCAACACGTTACATTTCCGACCGCTAAGGAGGACCTTGGTCCTCAACTTGCCAACCTGTAACGATTAGCATAGACTCGGTTATTCGTGCGAGAAGGGCGGACAGGAGTGGCGTACGTCCTGGCGATGTCGCGAGAGAAATGAAAACGAAGACAGGCGGGATATATTAACGCAACGGTAGGCAAGAAAAGAAATTGATTCCGCCGGCGGCAAGAAAGCAATTTATTCCCCTCGCCGGAGCACACCATAATGCCGTTCACGCTCCGATAACTGTATTCGATGAGAGGCGTGGGCCTTGGCCTTTTCGAAATATTTTCAGTGGCCACCACCGCCGTGGAAGAAAAATAAGAGCACAGAGAGCCGAGGCCCGCTTGTAACTCATCTCTGTGATCATCTTCCCCGGTCTTATTTCTTTCACGGTGATTGGCTTTTTTCTCTAGCTGCTGCATCACCCGCTCCCGGGTAGTTCTGTACTCGAGCGCGAACTCGGACACGATCTGGCAGAACTCGTTTGGCTTCGTGTCCTGCACCCTGTGCAGCGGGATACGCCCTGCCATAGGATGAATTTGTGGAATCGATTTATGAACCGCCTCTGTGCACGATGCCCAGCACAATTATTCTTTCCGCGCAGTCCGCCAGGAAGTCTGACATTCTGCTTCGACAAAGAGCACCGGGAAATCGGAGATTAATGCCGTGGCCGCTTGCTCCTAGATATCTGGCGAAATAATTCTTTAGCCGGGGAATCGAGGTATCGACGCTTCCTTTGTTCCCACCAAGCAATGCGGGAAAGGGGAATTGTAATTAATCCACGGTACCAGGGAAACAAGGCAGAGAGTTTCAGATCGCTTCTCGTTCTTCGTTTATCGATTTATTTTTTTACCGGCTCCTGCCGTTTTCGTCCAATAATTAATAAGAGGAGTGGCGAGAAGGCAGTGTTACCGTTTGACCGAAGTTGCATTTGTACGTTGTTGCGATACTGGCTTCGGCTCTACGAGTTTCTCTGTTCTGGACACCCGGAAATACTTGCGAGGCTTTTCCTCGAAGCCAGAGGCGTTGGTTTGCAGAATAACGTCATATCGTCAAGCTATTTGCGCAACGCGCATCCTCGAATCTAACGTATCCTTGCTAACGTGTGATATCGTACATTGGAATGTTCCAATGAAAAGCTGTTAATTCCTACGTCATTCAGACTTCGATCTCCGTCCTCGATTTTCTTTGAAGGTTCTTTGACGTCTCGCAATTATCAACCTCAACCCTCTCTCCGCGGCAGGATGCAAACCCGGTGAAAGAGCGATCTATAGCCTAATAAAATCTCCACGTTGCCTCGAATCAAAGGAATCGCGATGTCAACGACTGCTATACGCTCGATTGGCGAATCCTCGAGATGAAGCGATCCTGCGTCTTGCCGCCGAAAGGGCGAAAGGAGACCCCTCGGGGTGTCTTGGAAGAATTCGTAATTAGAAATGTAATTAATGGACGGTGGAGAATGGAAGAATGGAAGGGCGGGAAGTATGTAAATATTTTAATGTGGAGAGCAGGGTGATGTATTACTCTCTGCTGCGGCTCTACCAGTTGTATCGAAATGTCTAAATTAACGGGTAAAGTGGAAGTGGTTGTTCCACTCTTGCAGGTGAAGTTTATTGACAATAAATAGAGGAGCTTCTAAGAAACTGCGTTTTCCTCTGTTTCTTTATCTCCGTCAATAAAATTTCAAAACAGAGCCCCCCTCGGAATAGTAGATATCGGTATGAAATGTATTACGAAATGCAACGCGGAAGCGAGAAAAAAATAAAGAAGTTTTCTGCGGGAATAATCTCCCACGAAAAATCACCTTTCACCAAAATCACCATGGGCTCCGGGAAATCGAATTTTCTTCCATCCCGAGTATTCGTTTCATTCTCCAAAATCGGACACACTGCTCGTTCAGCAGCGAGATTTTCTAATTAACTTAAATAGCGCAATTCCGCCAAACATGGGACGCGTTTCTCAATCGCATAGTCAGCCGACTCTATCGAGTCCTTTAAAGTTCTCTTTTAAATACGCGAAACATGAACGCGCTGAAACGGCCGAACCCTGCAGAGTTTTCGATTTCGACACCTAGAGGCGGAAAAACGAGGAAGAAATGGGAGGAAAACGGAGGAACGAAGTTCGCCGAGCCTTTAATTCCTTCCGTTATCGTCGAGACACGTACGAAAGAGGTTGACAAAAAACGAGGAGAGCCTTTAACGCGATTCGCAGCACTCCATTTCGACTCGAGTCCACCCCTGGTAACCCCTTAGCCAAATATATCTCGGAAGAAACCATTCGGGGAAAAAATGCGGGAGGAGGATCGTCGAGCGGGGATTAACGAGACAATAATTACCGGGTCGCGCGAGGCAGGGGCGAGTTTCTCGCAATTGGATAATAGCTGGATGAAAATTCGACAAATGTTTGCTAATTATACGAGTCACGGATTAAATGGATCCACGATCGAGGGTGTATATTTTCGCGAATTGTTTTCTTTCCCATCATTGCAGAATGCAGTCGCAAAGATGGTTCTTGGGATGATTGTTCCTCAAGGATAAGATTTTTAGAAAAGCGTATAACGGTAAACTATTAATTGTAATTTACAAACTCGCGAAAAAGATTCTATTATTATCGTACAATGATTAATCGATTCTCCAAACTTAGGATATCGAATCAGCAAATACCAAACCAAGGTAGTTACTCCGTAGGGGTTTAGGAATGGCACACAATTAACCCTTTGTGCTCGAAGAATTTTTTCGTGGCGAGCAACGGTAATTCGAACTTTTTCTTATATCTTTATACTCTCGCTGACACTTCTAATAGCGAAATAAAAAAGAGAAAAGCACGCGTTTGGGCTAGGTTATCGGGCTATTTCATGAATAGTCATTCTTAATAAATTTATCGTTTCATACTCGTTATTTAGATTATGGCATTAAAACAAATAGCGACTGAGACTGGCCTCTCGAGTGCGATAAGAGAAACGAAGGATTCCGGAAACAAAAGGCGCCGAAGATTCTCTTAAAAGTGAAATGTACAGGAAAGCAGGGATCCCTTTGCCGGGTCGCTTTCAAGGATTCATCCCCTTTAAACGACCCAGCTAGCCGGTTAACCAGCCACGTAGCTTTGCGTACGCTAGATTGTGGAATTTCAGCGAGATAAAAAACTTCTCGCGGCAAAGACAAGCGAGCCTGCAGCTGAGCGTTCGCTCTTTGCCACGTGTACCTCAAGAATCATGCGTAGTGGAATGATTGATTCGGTCTACGTCGGGCGACGCTGTCCTGAGGAACCGAAAAGCCGACGAGATTCACGGGGCGTCAGAAAGGTGCGGCTTTTTCCGCCCAACACACACGCGATAATTAAATTTCCCGTCTAATGGTGAGACGCGGTAAATTTCAAGGAACCGCGACCGCCAAGGATGCATCGTTGCATCATAGATGCAACGTGTCTCCGTGGGAGAAGCACGGAGAATAAACCGGCATACTCGAGACAGAGACAGAAGAGCGAGAAAGTTGCAAAGCTCGATGAAAATTCAATTACTTTTCGCTGGCAGAAAAGGGATTTGAAACATCGGTCTCGATCGGGACCAGTTTCGAACAGTCGCGAGGCGCGAAAGGCTTTTTCCATGGTCCCCTGGTTTCGACAGAGACCGCTCGCTATGATTCGGCATTGACCCTTTATGTGTCAGGCTGCCTGATCCGAATGATTCGAAACCGAGTGGATAGATCGCATTGTTTTGGAAATAGGTGTTGCGACGGAACCGTCGTAACGTAATCATTGCTTCACCCTGTCAAGGGTTTGTCTCGCCCAGATCAATCGTGTTTCACTCGTACAACGCGGCACACGAATAATCTCCACGTCCCGTAAAGAAATCGCTGATATTTACCCGCGCGTACGACCTATCTCGAAAAAGAATCTGCCCGTCAGTGCCAAATTCGCTCTCCCTTTTATCCCGGCGATGCGCATGGAACGCGTGTACTCAGCAGCACAGTCCCATGAGACGTCGACAAACCATCCTAACACTCGGCGTATTAACCATCGACACGAGGAAGAAAGAATTCCCATAGCGGACCTCCAATTACTGGACCCAAAGAAAACAAGCTCTCCCGGAAAAGAGCACCTTAGAGAGGAAGCTCAGTGAGAACGGGAGCTGCTCACCTTTGTGCGACTCTCGAACAGGTGCTCGAGCTTCTGCGTGTCGACAGGTACCGGGGACAGCTAGTCCCATATCATCTTGTTTTTGTCCAGCATCGATAGTGTTATGGGATCATCCCTGACCTCCTTCCAGAACAGCTTCACCGTCTTCTTCTTGCTCTTCTTTGTGAAGGGCGGCGGTGGGCTCTTTGGCGTGTCGTTACTGTCCGGTGCGGTAGTCGACCTTGACGACTTCAAGTTCACACCGAACATCGGCGGAGGTGTATTTGCACCGCCGACAGTGGGCACCATGGGCGGCGAAGGCGGTTGGACCCCGCTGATCACATTCACGAGGTCAAGAACGACCATCTCGCCGTCGGAGTTCAGATCGGTGATATCCAGGTCGCATAATGCCAACGATCGCTTCAGCTTCTTCACCAGCTCCTCTGCGTGCAGCTCGTTCTCCGATTTTTTCGCTTCCTGCAACTTAGGCAGGCTTTCTTCCGTCGGGGACTTCGGCACGTCGGCTTTCGACTTCGACTTGTCCAGACCCACCTTCGCCTTCGAGATCCGACCGCTCGTGTCCCCTATCCTCAGGGCAGAAACAGAGAGGTCGTTACGCGCTAACTCCGATTGTTAAATTAAATCACTTATGGAAATTAGAAAGAATCGAGCGAAATGGAACGAAACAGAGTCAACCTCGACGCAGGAATACGAAGTTAAATGTTCATTCGGCAAAAAAAATCCCGTATTTCGCGATGTTTGACGGTTCCATTCATCGGTCGAATATTTGATTTCCACTTCAAAAATTCGTTCACACGTATGCTCGAAAATCGAAAATTTGGAATTCAATCGCGTTACGAAAACATATTAATGTTAGGTTTATTTATCGAACGAACAAATGTTTCGTGACGTTTAATACTTCGATTCCTCGATGGAATATTCGATTTCCACCTGGTGCACTCCGAAATTAAAATATCGAAATCCAATTCGTTGGAAAAAAAAAATGAAAAAAAAAAGATTGAAAAATCAATTTAGAGGTTACGCTGTGGTATCACTTGGAATGTGCTCGCCGTCCTAAAGTACACTAAGGAAATTTTTAACGAAACAAGCAACGTCGAACAAGATTGATTCTCGACGGAAAAACGGAAGCGGACTCGACGACTCTGTCCCACGCGAGTCAAATGTGCGAGGCAAATTACCTGGAAACCTTCTCCTCGACTGGACTGCTCGGTGTTAGATTTTCAACGGCCAGCTTTTCGTGAGATCCTCGACGGTTCCTTCCCTCTTCAGCTGTAGAACCACTCGACGATCCTTGTCCTCGTCGGTGTGGTTACCCTCGTCGCACTCGACACCCTCGACGGACTCTTGCCGTACCATGTTTTCTTCTCCTTGGAGTCGAGCTTCTTCGCGACATTCATCAGAGGCGTCAAGTCCATCCTGTTGTTCGTTCTGGATAACTTATTCGACGGCGAGTCGCGTAGGGACCTTCGCCAGCGGCAAATCAGTTCATTTGTTCGTTATTAATACTAGATTTACGGGGCCCGTCAATTTCACGGATGGGTTGCTTCAATTATGCGATAATCACAGATTTAAATAACTTATATTAAGTCTGTTAATATTGCGATTGTTTTAAAATTAAACCCATCGTTTGTTTTTTTAATGAAAATATGTGCTTTTCTTTACCCTAAATATGACGGGTGTCCGTAGAAATAGGTATACAATAAAAAACCGTAAACCTAGTGTTAATCGAGTTATTACACCCTATGTAGCAATTACTATCCGATTAGATAATTTTTTTGCAATTCGAGAGGATTG
>NW_027470956.1:0-30797 GCF_051020765.1 Lasioglossum baleicum
CAGACATTACTTGTATTACACCTCCTCCCTTGCTACCCGAGTTAAAATAGAGGAAGTCCGTCGGCAAACCGATGGCTTTGCCTGAAATTTACGCACTGATGACACGTCCCGTGATATTTAATATGTATTCGACGGATATTTAGCGAGATAATATTGAATTACCGAACAGTCGCAGACTATCGTCTCCAGCTCCGTGCAGGCCGGGCTTGCCGCCTAGAACAAATAACATGTCGAAATACACAGATGATCGAGCAAACAATGATCAATCCCACCGAGTCACCAATCTTCCCACCCTGATCCTCCCGAGAAAATTGAACTCGCGTGTCAACGATGCCTCGACATTCTCGGAAGGAGATCATCCACGCGGTCTCCCCGAAAAAAAAGATGGAAAAAGATCAAGCTCACCCATGAAAATCCGATGCACCCTATCGCATCCGATAACATGTCACCCGAGAATCGATGGAAAGAATTCCCGGCCGGGAAGTACGCGTGAAACCGTGGATGTTGCCAGTGAGTGATCTACAAGAACGTTCTCTTCTTATCCAATAAATCCAGTGCTTGCGATAAATCTAATCGGGCTTAAACATGCCAATCGCGCGTCCATATTACGTGGAATGGAAAACTAGGGTGTTTCCACTTACTCCGGGCATGATCTTCGACTCGACGTCTCTCATGATGTCTTCCCAGAGCTCGGGTTGTTGCGGCGCTTCCGGGGGTAGCAGAGGTCTCAAATATCCGGACCAACGTCCGGCGTCACTCTCCGATTGTGAATATTACTCATGAACTCGCAGATGTACTCCACCATCTCCTTGCCGCGCACACGGAACTCTTGAATATCCATGACGATCCTCTCCGCTCTCGAATACCTTCGCACGAAACGCGATCTCGTTTAACCTCACGATCTTCACGAGCTTCTTCCACGAATTTCACCCTCTCCCCTTTCTTATATCGTATCTAATTCGGCGACAAAGTCTGTCACGATTTCGACAAGAATTGCTTGCCCACTCTGCGATTACTGGTCACCGAACAGAACCAGAAATCGGTGAATCTATGATACTCGATCTATCTCCGGCACAGACACTTTTGTTGAATTCGGAAATTAATCCTGATATTTTCTTACGATATTATCGTCTAGATTCTCTTCCCGGTTTCACTTTTATCTCACGATATTTCTCGCGAGACTCTGTGGAAATTTCGTAGCCCCACGCGGAAGACGTGTCTACCTGTTGCTAACGACGGCAGAGATCGAAGGGTCCAACCGGTGCACGTGAATGAGCCACGACTGAACAAACCCCAGTTCCCCTAACCAGCGCGGATATATCGAGGATCCAGGATTCTTCGACTCCTGCGCAAACTGCCGTCCTTCGCTCGGATCTTCTTGGCGGATCTCGAAAGGACGAGCGGGAGAGATGGGTGGATCTATGTACGGGCTGCGGACACAATTTCCGTCAAGGGGACGATCGAAACAGACACGCGAGGGTACCGCCTCTCCTTCGTCCGGACAGACAGGATCATGTTTACGCTCGTTACAGACTTCGCCAGCTGCTACCAGCCCTAGAGCGACGAGACACCGGCTAATCAGCTTCTTTAGAAGTCGTCTATGCCTTTCGATCGGCGATGATGTCGTCGGTCGTTCAATCGGGCTGAGACTTACGAGAGAGTGACACGTGCGCTCTCGATGGAGCCGGGATAAAAGGGAAGAAAGTCTGAGAACGGGTTGTGCCGAAGTGACAATAAGCTGGACGATATCTCGTAGGACGGTAGATCCCAGACAGCGATCTAGACTTCGTTATTCATCGCGTAATTCATCGTCGCATCTGTGACACTTGCGTCAATCACGTCGTTCCGCGAGACAACAGACGCTGGTTGCCTTTTTTCGACAGAACGGCCGGCTCCGACGAACATGGGGTACTTGGTTAAAATATACATCATCGAGAGGTTCCTCGAATTCCCGAGAGGCTACACGCCGGGAGAGGGGACGGAGCTTTCCGCGAGGGGAAATTTCATTCCGCAGAGGTTGATCGACTCGGAAATATTCATAGAATCGTCGGTGGGAATGGCTGGAACAGGAGTTTCCCTCCCGTTTGACGGAGGAAAACTTCTGGAAACTGGTGGCGATTCGTTCATTCGCGACGAGATCGCGGGGCGTCTTCAGCATAGAAGGGTTGGCCACTCGAATAAATTGGAAGCCGGGCTTCTAGCATCGCGCGATGGTTTATTACGATGGGAAAAGAGCGCGTAGGCATCGTTTAAAAAGGTGTCAGACGCAGAATGTCCCTCTCGAGAGTGGAGATGATGCTGGTTGCACCGAAAGTGGTCCGACTCCTTGACCTTTCCCTTCCCCTAGCTGTTTTTACGGGACCCGGGAACCGCATTAAGGACCACACAGCGATCGGCCGTCGGTTCGAAATTAGATTCTTTGGTTTCTCGCGCGGTACACCGAATCGAATCGAAAAAACCACCGGCCGCGGGTAAGTAACGTTCGTAACTGGTTCACCAACATGGAGGTTTCGCGTCCGCGGATGATTGATCGGTCGATCATTTCCTTTTCAACCGGTGCAATCGGCCCGGTTCGTCTTTCCACGTTCGCGCACCGCCATTCGCGGAAATACGAAAGCGTCGTAACTATGATCGCGACGTGGCTATGATCGCGACTACCTGTCCGCGAGTACCGACGCCAGCCAACGTAGCGTAACCACTCGAACCCGATATAGGGCAAATAATGATTTCTGACGTCGCGGAATGCGGAACTAGGCGGCACTTTCAAGGAAGTCGCCGGCTAAATGTTTAATCGAAATCGATCAGACGAGGTGTCACTGTCTGGCTAACGAATTCCTCCGGTACGTGCACCGGATTTCCATAGGGGTGACCCCGCGGACGTGGGACCGATGATGGGACGTTTTCCCGGACGAAATAGCACGATGAACCAGCAATAGCCAGCAATAGCTAGCAGCAGCGGGTCATCTGGTTTCGTTTGGAATAGGCAAAACGACGCCCTTTAGGGATAAAAACGTTCATAATGCTGGAATGCAGGGGAGGGAGACTGACAGGGGTGCTTAATAATGCAATATGGCGTCGGGGCGTCGCGGCGCTATGCCGGCTATGCCGCATACCACCACCATATACGCCTACACTGCGACCCCTTACACCCCCGTGGCTATCCCCGAGTACGAACCAGCCGGAGAGGGTAGGGATGTACCGTGCAATCGAATGCTGATTGGAAAATATTGATGGGGCTTTCCATACAGGGTCCCTCAGACCGCCGATGCTTTTTCCAAGTTCGCCAAGGAATTCCGGAATTATATCGAACGCCAACTTTCCACGGCCGTCCCACTTTCATCAGGGCTGATTAATATTAATTGTCCAGCCGCGAGTTATCGCCGATTGATATCGCGCCGTCTCGTTATCGGTTGGCAAACAACTCGGATACAGAAATAAATTCGAGGATCTCGGCGCGGGATGTTCCCGTGTGTTTCCAAGGGTGATAGAAATTTCGACGATTATACCCTTGGTTGAAAGAATTTACATTTGCATACCGATTTATGGCACCGTAGCCTCGAGTCTCAACAACGATGCTCGTTTTTCGCTCGAATCGCGATACGAGCCGTTAACCCTCTTTAACCGACATACTTAATTCCACCTGTTGAATTTTTTCGAATTTTATTTCGAATTTTATTTATTCGAATCGATTCGAGGAAGGAATAATTCGTCCTTGGTCCACCCGCGTCGATCGTGGGTGAATTGAAATGAAAATAAACGATGGCATATCGATATTAGAGGATTTTCCGAAGAGTAAATAGAATTTTATAGGAACAGATTAATTAAAACTCGTGAAACGAAGCGTGACAGAGTTTGACGAAGACGGAGTTCAAGTTCAACGACTCGATGGAATTGTAGACGTTTAAATATTCTTCTATGGGGGAAGATAAGACCGGCTGAAAGCCGGGGTGGTTTATGTGCAAGACTGTACTCGGTCATTCCAAGTTCCATGAATGGTTCCAAGCGTGGCACGCCGAAGAAGCGATGCCTGCGAACTCATGACCTACTGGCAGAGAGACGTGGTCTTCTCGCTCTTTCATGGTTCTACTTTCCTATATATAATCCTCTCTAGCACCGGGAAAATCGTTAGAAAATCGGAACTGCTAATTCGACGAATATCTTCTTGTACGGCAATTTTGTTAAATCATCGTGCGGTAATTTATCGAGGAACTGGTCTGCTTTCAGATGGGTAGATCGAAGCTGAAGAAGAAAAATAAATGGATAAAGAACTTGCGGTCCGAGCCCACGGATTCAGGGATTCCCATACCGAATTTGCCAGAGAAGTTTCTTTTGATGCGAGTAAGTTGCGAAAATGTTTGCGGAGCGGCGATACTTTCACGTTATTTCCGTATCGCGTTATTCAATTGCAGCGTTTCAGGTAAAAAGCGGAACAAAGATCAGAAATGTTCTCGGGTACGCGTTGAAAGAATTCGAGAATTATAATAGCGTTGTTTGGACCGCGGCAGGCCATGGTATTGGAAAAGCTATTTCCTGCGCGGAACTTTTCAAGAGGAAACACGAAGGTCTTCACCAAATCACCAAGTTACGTTATGTAGAGTAAGTTGCATAAGATGAAAAATGTTCGTTTCCTTTTTAATGAGTTATACTTATCGTTAAAGGTCGGAAAAATCGAAGGCGGAAAACGAAACTGATGCGAACGTAGATATGGACGTCCGTCTCGTCCCGGAAATACATATTTCCTTGCAAAGGAAATAACAGATGTATCGGAACCTGGGTAATAAACTTTTCTTTCCGATATAATTGTAAAATTATTCGATACTGCTGATAACGATGTTAATGTCGTAGTTATCAGGCACCTGGGAATAATGGAGAATTTTTGAATAATCAAGGAACGAAGAATGGAGAAAGGGTAAGAAACGTGATACAGGTAATAATGTGACCTGCATCGATGCCGAGGAGTTCGCAGCTATGGGATTAAGGACCGGCCAGAAAAGGCCAAAAAAAGAACAACAAACAGAAGCGCCACGAAAAAAGAGTAAGAAAAAGGGAACGGTGATCGATAATACAAGCGAGAGGAATTAAATTATGTTATAAGTAAAATTCGATCAAAGAATTGTATATAAGAAAAAAAGCAAACAAATAGTTTAATAAATCGTCTCTTTTTTGTAAGTTTCTTGCATTTGTCCAAATTATAATTCTATTATACTTACTACACATAATGGAACGAATATTCGTATTAAGTAAAAAGTTTATTCCTTACCAATACATGCATATTTGTTACAGAAATGTTTACGCAATCGCGATGTATCTCTGTTGTGTCGATCTCTGTTAACTGATCATATTGAATTTCTTATTTACATATTATATATACAGTGTTACAGTAGGCATACATATACATCGCAGACTTGTAACATATATTACGAAACTTACAGTGCCTTTTACAGAAATAGGGTTGCAGGATTTTTTGCTTAGAAAAAATGACTCGCCAATAGACGATTAGTAAACATCAAATTTCATCAAGAGTAAATGAAATTATTTAAAAATTTCTTTACACGATTATTATTTTCACCATTGGTGAAATTAGAAAAGAGGACACTTTACAATTTTTTATCTGTTGGTTAATAATATATTCATGGTATCAAATTCGTATAAGCTTACAAAAAAGACTTCAAAATTAATTACATTTGATACATTAATAAATAAAGGACAATAGATTTCAAAGTGTTTATCTTTTTCTTAAATTTTATGTCAATTTCTAATATAAACTACTTATTGGAGCTTATTTACTCGGCAGTAGTATGGATAATCTTCCAGCATTGATATCTTTTTCTTAATAAGAAAGCTAGAGAACACTTTAACACTTGTATTATTTATTAATAGAATTATTAATCGTCGAAAAGTGAATGTCGAATAAAAAAAATAAATAATTTAAAACCTAATTAAAAAATAATATTTACTTGTATTCTCCAGTCTTATTTCAAAGAATGTGAGTGTCATGATAATACAAGAGGATTATACCATTTTTCGTATAACATCGTTTAACACCTCACATACAACAAAACATATTTAATCAGACTATACGACATTGAGAGTTATATCAATAATAGTAGAAGAAAGCTCAATATTTCAAGTTCAATCCCATGTATGATAAATATGATATAAATGAGAACACTACAACATTTATTATTATTGCTAATAGTAGATATAAGTGTTTGCTTAATTTGATTACTGCATGATAAATATAGTTACATTATATTAATGACTCTTGCTACGGTAAATATATTCATTTGTTATGAGCCATTCAAATAAAAACTTGACATTTAATATTATATTAAAAAATAATGAAAAAATTATAATTAATTCACTTTATGAATTTAACTACAGAAAACTTATCTAATAAAGTGCTATGCAGGAGGTTGAACACTTTTATCCTAAACGAAATTTGAATTTCTTGTTATATACTTAATCAAATTGAGTTTTCTGAAAAGTTTCAAATTAAAAGATTAAGAATATAAACGTATGGAAAATGCAATAATGCAGAATTATTTTCATTTTGTAAAAGGTACAATGCATTTATGTAGAAAGATTTATCTTTATACAGAGACCTGACAATGGCTAGTTCTCAACTGCAATTATACCTTCCATATTCTTCACATTCACAATTTTAACCATGAAAAAAGTTCTTTTACGTATTCCTATTAGCAATAATTGTATTAAAATGACTATTTTATTCTTAATTCAATTAATACAAGAAGTTCTAGTCATATGTTTCTAAACAAATTACCAAAATTTTTCGATACTCTTATATTGATTCCAATAATTTCAACCACGAGGGATATACCAGCAATATATCAGTGTTATCAATGACTTCATTAAATCTGACAAATCAATTTAGGACAATATAAATAAACATTCAAGTCCTACGCTTCACTTTCTGTTGTTCCCCCTTCTTCCATAATTGGTACTATCAAACTTTCTTTTGACATCAAACTATATTTTGTCACAAATGCTGTAAACCTAGAAAAAGAATTGATCAGTGATGAAAATAAATAAATTAATGAAATAAAAACTATTTTTATATATACTTCTATAATAATTATTTATTCTACCTGCGACATAAAAAAGTTTCATTCTCAAATTCATCAAATATTGTTCTATGATGATAATATGCATGAGAGAAGATTCTGTAAACCCTTCGACTAACAGAACCAAGTTTTGTTACTGAAGATTCTTTGATACTCACTCTGTAATAAAATATACAGGAATAGAAAGACAAATAAAAAATATTTATACATTACATATTATACATACCTGCTAGGAAAATATTTATTGCTATTAAGTAAACAAGCTGCACCATCGAGTGTATGTCGTGTATAATCAATAGCTGGACATTCTTTGGGTGTTTTATGAGCAGCACATAGAAATATCCATTGCTCTGTAGCTGTCATTTGAGTACAAGTTTCTGGCTGACATTCTGCTTGTAGCCTTACAGTTAAACCATTGAGTTCCATACAAAATTGTCTTAAATGTTCATATTTCCATACCGCTTCATCTTGAGCATCTGGCATTTTCAATATTAAATCAACATTAGATGGATCTCTTCTAATCATCTGCTGAATATATTGTTGCACAGCCAGCGTGCTGTCCATTTCTTCAAACGGTTCATCAGGCCATCTGCAGAAATTCTAAACGAAAAGAATTTTTAAATTTATAGATCTTTAGATTATACTACAAAACGTATTTGCAAAGTAGGTAATCTAAAATTATATTGACATTTATAGTAATATCAGTACATTGGTAAAAATGTAAAACAATGTAAACGAAATATTATGAATTATTAATGTGTAAACAATAGCTCTTTTGCAGAACGTTCATTGATTTTCGAAAAATACATCACAGATGCGTTCAAATATTTTTGTAAATACATTATAAATAACCGAATCATCATTGAATGATGGCGTATAAAACATGAAAACAATGAATCTTTAAGAAAATTAATATTTTTATTAACCTTTGCTGTTGTTCCGGGTCTATTTCTTCTGAAGATTATACATGTGTCCGCCATCTTCATTTTTCCAGTTACACTCGATTAGCATGCACGTTCGATTGAATCAAATAAAAAGATCCGAGATGTCGTAATGTCGACATAGAGAGTAGCGACACCATATCAGTGTCACATGGTAGCACTTTGTTCTCGTTTAAAAATAATATAAATGTTTATATATAGGGTGAAAGTATACGATAAACGTATTTCTTTATTTAATATTATGAATAGATACAGGATAATATAATTTACGTTTTAATCTAACAATTTACTTTATTTTTATAATTTATATTATATACAGGAGAAATAAAATTGGATTTTTTCCTTACATAATGTTTTAAGAATAAAAAAGCTTGACTAATGAAATGGTTTATGTTATGTGAATGTTTATTCGTAAACATCTTCTCTATCGGCGACGTAACGTACTATATCCTCGGGTCGTAAAAGTTTTTCTGCATCCATATCTGGTATTTCAAAACCAAATTCATCTTCTATGGCCATTATAACTTCTATATGATCCAAAGAATCCAAACCCAAATCTTCCATAAAGTGAGATTTTAGAGTTAACTGCACAAGATATCAAATTTTTAATTATATCATATTAAAAAGTAATTGAATTAATTTATCCATTTATTACAAAGACATCACGGTTCAAGCGAAGTGTAAATTATTTAATTCTTCTAAGAAGCTATCTATCAAGGTGTTTTAACAAACATGAAACAGTACTAATAATACTAATATTAACCCTTTGTAAAATATCAATAATATAACCCTAGCATCCTTTTTTTATTGAAAATTATTAAATTGCGTAGTTACATTTGCAAAACACCTGCACAAGTATCTTTTAATATTGTATTATCTTGTGAATAGATACCTTCTGTGGATCAACTTTATCATAGAGATTGAGTACTAAAAGTACACGCTGGCTAATATGCTCAATTGTTAATGGTACCTTATGACCATATTGACGCACCTGCTTGACTCGTGTGCCCTGTAAAATAATATTTTGTACACAATATGTAATTTAACAACCTTGTCAGCATTTATTTTATCAAATGATCCAACCACATGTAAAACACGTTGTTCAAGTTTCTGAGTATTAGGTGCTGTGCTATATGCACATACGTTTCCTATATTTACCTACATATACAATAACATTATATATTATTTATGTATTAAAAAGTAAACAATATGTAGATAACATAATTATATTTATATTAAAACATTTTATAATTTACACAATAATGAGACTGAAATTGTATTAATTTATTATATCAATACAGAGCTACTATATTACTAAGAAGAATAATATTAATAAATAAAAATTTAAATGTTGATATAAAAGTGAATCTTATCTCCACTGTTTTATATGTATTTAATTCAATTGAAATATGACATAACAATCTAATGAAATATTTTGAATGTGAAATACATTTATTCCTGCTATTTTACCAAATCCTAACTTATTTATGTTACATAATGTCTAATTTGTAACACGATATATTAACCATTGAAAAGCATTCATGGAAATCATAAAAAAATCAGTGTTTACCTGTGGTGCAAGCGTGATAGAATTTTGTCTTCTACAATGAAAAAATTTGACATTCGGTTGAAATTGTGTAACAGTACTTCTTAAACATGTTCGATTGATTGAACGTTTAAGAGTACCGGTATTTCTCATTAAAAGACGAACTCCCGCGAGAAGCACCATTTTCTTTCCAGTGAAAAGCCTTGCGGGTAGTGACGACCTATCCTCGTTCAGCAACCTCAACCGTAGCGTAATACATCTCGTACGGGAGTTTACATGTATTAGAAAATGTAGCGACATCTACTTATATCAATTTATTTATTGCACAGTAAAAATCATTATTTATGTTTTATAAAATACTGCTATCAATTGCAAAATAAAAAATACAATTATCTTACCAATATTACAACTTTTTATTTGTATGTTTTAATAAAATTATTTACACATTGAAATATTACTGTCATGTTTGTCATGCTGAATTTCATTATTTATAATTAGATCTCATAATTGTACAAAAATGTATCCATATTTCAAGTGGTAATAGTTTTAGATTCCCATCTACATTAAAAGTCTTTCGTTCATGATGGATAGTAATAGTTTGATATTGGCGGGAAATTTAATATTTACTTATTACTAAATCACTAAACAGTTGAAAAACTTCAAGAATAAAATACGTAATATTTAAATAGATCTGTATATTGAGATCCAAATAAAGTTTATCATTAAAATTATTGCTTCATTGATGTTTACATCATAATTTCTCTTTTTAAATTGATCTTTTTAAATTGGTCCATAAGGTATTTTTTTTTTCACAATTTGATTTAAAATAATTTTAAATCAGTCATAATTCAAGATTATAAGTAGATCGGGTTAACATATTTCCAGTTATATCATAGGATGCTTCGAAATGATTTAATATTTCATATGCAAAAGTGTAGAGAACAATTATAGCATATAATTCGTCGATATTAATTTTACTTTTATCCGATAAAATCAAAATAACAATATATAACACAAAAAATATTAAAATGTTTTTCGAAAAATAACATTTTAAGATAAAAATATTTGTTTTTATAGTAACATTTTATATTGAGAGTATGGCCAAATTGTCAGAACCCCGCACCTAACAATAAGTGATTTGTACTGGAGTTCATGTTGGTGTTTATCTTTGGCAAGTATTTTTTTCTGCTATTGAGAGAGCGAATTTTGTTACTGTCTTGGATAAAGTGCGCTTGAATTTGTATTGTTAGTGCCATATGTGCTGGAACAATAGTGATCAATATGTGGGTGAAGCCACAAGAGGTTCTACTGGCAAATGCTTTTTGGTAAATTGATACGTATATACAATGTTCAATGTTCTGTTATAATTACTGTTTACATCGTATGTCAAAGACAACTGACAGAGATATATTTAGAAATTTAAGCAATTTTCGAACACTTATTATTTCAGAGTTTTGTTAATTTATATATGCTAGTTTAAATAGACAAATAATTATTTTTTTAATTTCTTTGCTATTCTTTAATCGATATTATTTGTTTACATTTCGTACGTATATATAATGAAATTTAATGTTATCTATTTGTCAAAAAATATAGTTAACTATAATTTTAAATATTTTACAAACTATAAAACTGTAAATTACTTATACTACTATAGCAGTGTAGGAATATAAATTATAATACATTGTACACTAGAGATATTATTTCTTACCGATAAGGGACGTTCGTGCTATTAAAATCATTTTGCCAATTATCTATAAGATTAATTTATTCCCCTTCAATAAGATATATGAATGAAATATAATTGAGGAATTTTCATTATTATGTATATTTTTGCAACTCTAAAATTATATATGAAGTTATTAGCTTTTTACAACATTATTGATTGAATAAACAGCTCATTTTTCATATTTTTATTGTATTTTTTATGATCCTATTTTTATTTAAAAAATTTTTTATTTGTTATATAATTAAAGTTATTTTACATAACTTTTAAATTCTGCTAGAAATTAAGAAATTATATATAATCTTTATACTTTACAATAAAATAAATCCTATCTCCTTCTTATATGAATGTTATTATATTTTTATTATTAGGATAACGGAACAGGCAACTATATATTTTGTTTTACAACGTCGTAAAGGATATGGAAAGAGCAAAGGTCTTACTTCTATATTGGTGGGAACATTGGATAGTGTTTTTGACACTAAGCCACCACCATTTAGAATATTACATCAAACACCATCATCAGAAGTTTATTGGGGTAAGGTACCTAAACATAGGAACATAATATAAAATATTTATAATGTTTTTTATTATTTTTGAAAATGTTTGCTAATGTAGGAACTTGATATTATTAATTAAAATGTTTTTAACTTATATAGCAATTGCATGTTCCTTAACACATGAAGAAATTTTGCAAGATTGGGAATGGCTTCATTCCAATTTGATGGATACTTTAACATCATTTGATACTGAAGAAGAAATAACTGAATTTGTTTGCTGTAAAATACAGTCTATTATTGCAAATAATGTACCAGATTGTCAATTTGCAGATGGTAAATTATTTATAATAAGAGTAATTAAAAAATAAAATTTTCATATAGTTATTGAAGCTTATATTATTCACAGAAGATGATCCAGAATCATTTAAAACTGTATCTTTTAAATTTCATCAACTTTTTAACATACCAAAAGAGGATAAATTGGTCAATTATTATTCCTGCAGGTACTTATACAATTAACTCACAAATATATATGATTTTAACAAGACTTAGAAAATTTAGTAATATTGTATTTTTTTAGTTACTGGAAATCTCGTTTACCTAGACAAGGATGGTTATATCTATCAATAAATCATATGTGTTTTTATGCTTATATTTTGGCAAGAGAAACAAAATTAATTATAAGATGGGCAGACATTACTGAATTGAGTAAAACTAATTCCATCTTATTTCCAGATAGTATACGCGTTGTAACCAGAGACAATAAAGAAGTAAATAAAATACTACAATATTTATTCTTTATATTATTACATTTTTTATGACAAACAATTTTTTACTTTACTTGCAGCATTATTTTTCAATGTTTCTTCATAAATCAGAAACATATTCATTAATGGAACAACTGACAAATATTGCTATGAAAAGGTAATGTTTGTATCTTATAATTAACAAAAATATACAATACATTCAATAAATGAATGTTATTTTTTATTAGGCTTATAGATGAGAAAAGTGGCTTTAATGAAGATAGAGAACTATTAAGTAAACTAAGGTATGTTTGAAAGTATTTTGAAAATTATGAGTAAAATTGATATGTATTAATAGTTATGATATTTCTAGCAAAAATGTACCTAAAAAGCCATCCTTTTTAAAAAGAGACCTGGATGCACGGGCACATTCTGAAGCTTACAGGTTGCAATTTAGATTACCAGGAAATGAAAAATTGGATGGTAGTATTGATGCAACATTATGGACACCATACAATAAGAGATATGTCTGGGGAAAAATATTTCTCTCTCAAAATTATCTTTGTTTTGAAAGCAGGGTAAATATGTTGATTAATATTAATATTTGTATGTAAAAATTTATGTTAAATACCATGATTTAATATGTATGTTAATTTAGGTAAGAAGATTAGTAAGTTTAGTTATACCTTTAAGAGAAGTAAGGCTTATAGAGCCTGCTGAAAATCAGTCATCCAGTACAGGAATAGATAAGTCTATTCTAGTAACAACTGCTCGATCGTCATTTCTATTTGCTCAGATTCACGATCGAGATTTTGTTGTTCAAAAAATATCTGAATTATTAGCAAAATCTAAACTATCAAACTTGTAAGATTTCATTTAATATTACTTTTGATCTCATAGTTTAATAATGTTTGCATCGTAATTAATATATTTTATTATGAAATAGGAACGTTGATCACATATTTTCTCAAAATAGTTTACATCTAGTAGTTTACAATAATTGTGAAGAAACTAAATCTCTTACTGATTGGAAACCACAACCACCATTAATGACTCTATTTAAAGCTCCATTAACCAGTGAAGCAGCACTAAAACAAGAAGCTAAAGAAAAACAGTGGGAACTACATTTTGCAGAATATGGTAGAGGTATTACAATGTACAGAACAACAGAAACAGCAAAACTTATAATTCAAGGTGTACCACAAACTCTTAGAGGAGAAGTTTGGCTTACTTTTTCTGGTAATATAGTAAACATAACTATTACCACAATGATATAGTTTTATAATAGCAGTATAATATAGTTTTGATTTATTTCTAGGTGCTTTAAATGAAATGGTAATGAATCCAGGACTTTATAAATCATTAGTTGATCAATCATTGGGTAAATCCTGTCAAGCAAATGAGGAAATAGAACGCGATTTGCATCGATCTTTACCTGAACATCCAGCATTTCAATCTGACACTGGTATTAGTGCTTTAAGAAGAGTTCTTTCTGCGTATGCTTGGAAAAATCCACAAATTGGTAAAAATTATATTTGTAACATCCGTTGTCACAAAAATTAAAAAAAAATTGTTAAATTAATTGTTTTGAACAGGTTATTGTCAAGCCATGAATATAGTAGCTTCGGTTTTATTAATCTATTGTTCAGAAGAATCTGCATTCTGGCAGTTATGTAATGTATGTGAGTCGTTGTTACCCGATTATTATGACAGAAGAGTAGTTGGGGCTCTTGTTGACCAAGGTCTTTTAGAAGAATTAGCTGCTGAACACTTACCAACTTTACATGCCAGATTACAGGAACTTGGTCTTATTAAAGTTATATCACTTTCGTGGTTTTTAACCATATTCTTAAGTGTTATGCCAACTAGTAGTGCAGTAAATATAATGGACTGTTTTTTCTATGATGGAGCAAAAGTAATTTTCCAGGTACAACATATCTTATGTACATATATTTTAGTATTAGTTTTTTTTATTATTTTTTATTACCGAAAGTATTGAACTTTATTGATATCCTTTCTAATAAATACAGAATAAAGTACATACAGAAGAAATTTGAAGTAAACAGGTCTTTCTTCCTCTGTCAGATAGCATTGACAGTACTGGAGTGGAATCAAGATAAATTGTTAAATTGCCGTGACGATGGAGAAGCAATGCAGTTATTAACAGATTATCTTGGAGGTGTATTCAATGATGAGGGACTTCTACTTCCTAGACCAGTTGACAGTGCTGCTCCTAATCGAGTAAAAAAAATTTTTTTATGCATAAGATACATTTGCAAAAATTAATATAAATTCATAATTCTATGTATTTGCTTATTATTGTAGAGCATATCTGTACAAACCTTAATATACGAAGCATATTCAAGATATGGTTCTTTGACTATTGGTGGAATAGAAAGGCTTCGTTTGAAACACAGGCTTAGAGTAGTTCAAAGTTTAGAAGAAGGAATTGAAAAAAATGTAATTAGAAGCGTTGTTGTTGACAAATATATGACAATGGAAGAATTGCAGGTATTATGTACATATTTATTTATAGATACGTAAATACTAAATATATAAATATTTGAAAAACAATGATATCAATATCTAGGATCTGTTAAGTTTAGTAAGAGAAGAATTAATGAGTCAACGAAAATCTGAAGCTGATCGTTACGATCCAACGCAACCTCCTTACGAAGCATATAAAATAGATTTTGAACTGTTTAGAATACTATTTGGTGGCTTGTCTCCATGGGGAAAATGTAGTCAAGCTGAATCTCTCGCTGCTCGGTTATTCCGTGTAAGTTAATTTAAGTTTTAAAATATAATTTTTTATTTCGAAATTGATGACAAAAAAGGAAAATCATAACAAATGATAAAAAAAATCTTAGAGAATTAACACCTATGTGTATCTTAATTTTATTGTATAAGATCAAGCAAATACAGAAAATGTTCATAAGTACTATTGTACTATCAGTTAATGGATCGTAATCGTGATGGTCTACTGAACTTTCGGGAATTAGTACAAGCGATCGGTATGACAGCGACTGCAGATTTAACGCAAAGATTAAAACTTTTATACACTCTGCACTTACCGCCACTACTTACATCTGTTGATTTCGAATCACCAACGTATTCTGGTAAATATTATTTAATAATTGTAAACATTACAATGAGAAGATGTTTATTTTTATTCCGAATAAGTTAAACATATTATTAATATCAGATGGTGCTGAAGTAGCAGCAGAAGCTACAGATTTTTTCGATAGTATGGAGCAAAGTGTCGCTTCTTTAGAAATGCCAGTTAGCTTAGCGGAAGAAGCGAGTATCGGTACCTTATCTCGTTCGACAAGTTTAACCAGTCAACAGGGAGATCAATCATGGGAAGTTCAAAGCATGGGTAGTTTACGCTCTATGCTAGTATCCAAAGATAGTCCACTGGATCTTAAAACTGTACCAAAAATGTCACAGGAACATTTCATTGCATTGTGGAAAACACTTTATGATATGTTTCCTGCACAACCAGAAGAACAAGAAACTTATCATTGTATAGCCTCAATAGGTAATTTCTATATATTTATTTATATAATATTCATATGAAATAAAAATATTTATTTCCCAACATATAGGTACCCTTTTACTCCAATTAGGCGATGTTGGTAAAAAATTTTACGTTGGTCGAGATGAATCTGAAGATAGTTTACTTTTAGCCGCTATCGCTGCTCAACAAACACCTTCAGTTACGGAACGGGTAATATATTATTTACGTGGAAGAAATGTTCTTATAGTATATTATAAATTTTACATTAATAATGATTTTTTAGTCACACGATCGCAATGGAAATCCATCAAATGTAGTTACGTCTATCGGACCAGATTGGTCAATAAGCGTCGAACAGTTTTTGGCATCTGCCTTAACAGGTCAAGCGATAGTTGATTTTTTTTAGTAAACGAGCAGATCTTACAGAAGCGATTGCTACTCTTAAAAATCGTAGGTTCAATCGCGTTCATTCCTTATCAGACACTCCTGTATTAAATGTTTGATACACAGGCTCAACTGTGTATAAAATAGTGTAAGATATATGTGAAATTTACAAACTCATAGATTGCCTTGAATCAGTAATTTCATTTCCTAAGGAAATTTCTACATTTATTGCAATTAGACAAATAAATTTTAATTACAAAATAGGTTTGTAGTGAAAAAAACATTTTTGTAATGAAGTAGTAGTTAAAATGAATTTAAAAAAAAAGACATTAAAATATAATATTTCGATATAACAATTCAAGTAATTAATTTTACATATTACTCTTATATCTTTTATTGACTTCAAAATAATAATCTTTATCAAAAATTTTTAATTCTTTAAGCTTATAATGTTTTACTAGACATACTTATTAATACTATGTACTAGTTTACAATGAAGATAAAATTTCACTGCACATATGATCAAAAGTTGATTATTCTTTCAAAAATATTAATTTTTAAATGTATGTAAATTTATTGGCCTAATCGTATAACATAGTAATCATATACCGATTAAAAATTAAATAAAAAATGGCATCAGTAGGATATACTCAGGGTAAAATATTGGTTCTAAATCAGTTTGGTCACGTTTTAATAATATTCATGCTTGAAAATAAAGTTCCCGATAAACGATACTAATATATGACGAAAATATTTTTTAGAACTGAAATGTACTGGATATTTACGAATTTCGATACTTTTTCAACTATAATACGAATAACATATGCACGAAATTATAAAATATTTTTACTGTCAGTTAATAGATTCACTGCTTAATCTTGTAACCTTACTAAAATTCCCAGTACATTAAACAAAATTTTACCAACAATTACAGTAATAAATATTATGTGTGATAAATCAATATTTTAAAAAAATATAGTAATCATTTAAGACTATACTTAAACTATATACGTCCTTAAAAAAGCTAGATAATTCTTCAAAATAATTAAGGATTTATACTAATTCTTATTATTCAAGGTGTTATATGTATGATACAAAGTTTTAAATGGATACATATTTTAACATGTTTGTAAATGTTTTTGTTGAATGCAGTTGAATATTAATATTTGAAATCATACTTTTTTGACATATGCAACTATATTTTTAAAAATAATTTTTATTTTTATATAATCATTACATGCATAATTTTTGAAATGGAATTAGCAAAAGAAGCTGTTCCATCATAAAACAGCATGAAATATTAAAAAATTTATCTTCCTGTATCATATATATGTATATAATGATTCATTATTTCATATGTGGAATTCTATGTACAAATCATAATAAATGACACGTACAACAAACTTAGAACTTTATAAGAATAAATTAAATCAGTCCAATATTCATTTTGCTACCTTATAGTTTCACAAAATAATACGCATTATTTAGATTTTTTTATATTTTTATTGAAAGAATAAAATGATTAGTATTGATTAAAAATTTTTTTGGTAATATATCATCATTTTTTGCAAGTCGTACTAAACAATCATCAGATTCACCCTAAAAGTATAAAAAATATAATTACTGAAAATGATAATAATACGCATAATTATTATAATGGTAATGAAAACATACCATACGACGAATAGCTCCACAAATTGCATACATTTTTTGAGAATCAGTCATGCGCCCAGTTTCAGGATCAACATCAGCAATACTCAACTGAATAGATGCATGATCTTTGGCATGAATGATACGATTACTCGAGGAGCTGTAAAATATAAATTTTATATATCATTCATAAGTAATTTAACATCGATTTATAGATATATTTACAATTTTTACTTAAAAAAGTAAGTTAATACTGTATCGTAAAAAACAATGCTCCACGTGCATCGCTTACCATTTTCTTGGAATATACAAGTCAACAAGTACTCCATTGTCGTTCTCCATTTTTATATCTATAATAACAAAATTCAAAATTTTCACTGTTTTGTGCAAAAATATAATGCGATAAGTTTTTATATTAAAATATTTCCTTACTTTTGGTTGCTAAATGTGTATCGTGAAATGGCTTCACACGGAAAAGAACTATTACAACAGTAGAAATGTCACAAAATAAAATCAAGCTTACCAACATTGATAATATATCTCTATATGTTCCTATAGATTTAAATAAATTTTTATATACTGATATCAATAAACTTTTATTTTTCAATACTTATAAACATAAAAATAGCGTTTGAAAATAATAAATATAGTAATCAATTATATATAATGAATGCAACGAAAAGGTATATAAACGGCACACTTTCTTATAAAATAAATAAGAATAATATTTATATACAATAGTAACATTTGTATATACATGTATATATACATACGTATATGTATGCATATGTATATATGCACACGTATGCATATACATGAACATACATATATGCATGTATTTATATACATATATGTATATATTTATTTATTACAATAATAATTAAAAGTTGATTATGGTGGAATATATTCGTATATATGTTGCGTATGTACACATGCACATGTTCGAATTAAATATAAAAATGAAAAACAAGAAATCGTGTATGACAGGTAACACCGCCAAACGGACATTGAAAGAAACATTCCTTGTCTATATCACTGTCACACAGTTCCATCGGGCATTCGGTGACTTGAAGTCATCCGGTAAATCATGATGCTCTTACGATGTGCCTTCGAATTTCGTAAACACGTAGACGTGTGTTAATATTCTCTTGCGCGTTTAAACAGACTGTGATACAGTAGTGTGTCCAATGTTAAAACATGTATTGTTTATTATATACATATTACAATTAGATTTGACACACGATATGTAACCGAAAGTATGCTAGATGCACTACGATGCAATTACAACATTAACGTTAAGTGCACTTATCCTTTTTCTCGTAACAACAACAAAACGTTAATCGCGCGAGTTCCTGCTGCACGTGCTCGTCAAACATGTCTATGAAGGTGAGCTTTTCTCTGTTAAAATTTCGCTATACGATTCAGCATATGCAATTTTCTATTTCGATCTGTTTTGAATGAAACATTGTATGCCACGTTTTAGAATGTAGTTAAAAATAAATATAAAATACCGTTTTATCGTAACTTTGAAAATTTAATTAGATTTTGTTTATATTTTCTATGGTAATATTTTTTAAAAATATTAAAAAATAATTGAAATAATTTTCAAGAAATGATTGACTAACTAATCCCGAAATTTAATTGTATTTACATTCGATAATAATAACCATGCTTTAAATATATATTTAATCAAGCAGAAAATTATACGTTATTAAAAAAGCAATGCATCAAATGTAATTTATTTTCTAATCCTTAGTAGTTACATATTCATTTAACATAAAAAATATACGCATAGCAATTAGCAAGAAACAAGTTTAATCGAGATTTTTTACGTGGCACGTATGCACTTAGAAACATAAAACTAGATGAGATCAGAAGAAATTTGCGGAGAACTGATGTCATTTCTCGACACTGTAACAAGTTGCAAACACCTTGTTTTCTTGATTATACGCATGATTATATAACAATTATCTTATTTATCTTAGAATATCATAAATAATGTACACGTAAACAAGGCAATTCTAAGAACTTACGATCATAGCTGATAGCAATCGATTAAGATCGCATACAAATTTTCTATGCATCGATTGTTATGCTTGACGTGAGTTGACCTAAAAACATAGGTTTTAAGACGAAAACAACGTAACACTGCATTTGGATAAGCTTGCATGATTTACGCGTCGCATGTAAAAGAGAGACAGGTGGCAGATCTTTGGATACATTAGATTTATGTAAAATATATGCAGACTCATTTTTATGAAATTCATCAACTCGATACGATTGCCGATCTACATTTTAATTACGATTTCGTGTATTTCGTGATTTCGTGGTGTGCGCGACGGGTAAGCATTTAATTTCAGTTAGTTCCGTTAATAAATCTCACTGGGACCAACGTTCGAAAGGTGTGCGTGTGTTCTAACGATATCGAAAAGTTCGAATCGCACGCGAAAAGCGGAGAAATTGTGAAACACTGCATTTGTTTAGCTTATTTATCTATTTATCCTAATTACGATTACTTAATCGATATATCGTTACACCTGTAGGTTATCGATTGTTATACATTATAATCATAGTTGACAGAGATCGGAATAATAAGGAAACGAGGCAAAGTGTGGAAAAAAAAAATCAGAAAAACAATCCGACGTTGTATAAAATAAAACTATTTTCTTTTTTTCTTTCGCTGTTTTTAGAAAGAGTCTCCCTGGGACGTGGAATTACATCTGGCGGCGGCACGTGGAGATGCAAAGCGTCTTCGGGTTCTGCTAGATTCTGGACGCGTCCATGTTGACTGTAAAGATAAGGTAGATTAGGAAAACTGTTCGTATTCATTGACGCGTCGCGCGAACGTCTATAGACCATAGGGATATTCGGTTACCAAGCGACCATCTACCGTTGAGTCAATTGGTTCGCTGTAGAAGCGGCGGGGCGCGTTAGAACAGCGAATAGTTCAAATAACCTTATTTCGCATTTCAAAAGTGGTTTATTAGATCACGCACGGATATTCGTTTCATTTTGGCACACGGTCAAAATCCGATGGCACTATACTCGGAGAGGAATTTGGAATTTGATCAAGAGACAAGCAATTAACGTTAACCTTCTTTTAAATGTCACGGCGAGCCGTTCGACCGTTTTCGGAATATCTCGACTCCTCTTCCTTTGCTAATTTCCAGACGATCGGCCGAGTTAATCGCGTCATTAAGGACTGGTTTCTTTGATTGGCTGTTACACCAATTGGAGAACCTTGCCAACCGCTGCCTCGTTATTGTTGTAAACCGTCGATGTAACGACGTGAGATTCAACAACGCGGGAAAAAGGAGAGAAGTCCGTGAAAATGGAAGGAATCTTATACGCCGAGCGCATGAAACCGGAGGAGTTATACGATAGATTTATGATACATAATCGTCCGCTTGCTAATGCCGGTTTGTAGGTGTAATCGTGAAATTTGCCCCGTTTAAATCAATTAGAAAGCAATTCAGGGGAGTGCTCGTTATGGAGATCATATTGAGGCGTGCGCGGTCACGCGCATATGAATTCAACATTTAAATAGCGTTCGCTCAGGCTACTTAGTACGAATTTCACGGGAATTAAAGAAGACAATTAACGTTTTCTTCATCGATTTATAATTAACTCTACCGGCGGATTACTGACCACTTTACCTGGTTTTAGGACGGAACGACTCCTTTGATATTGGCCGCGGCCGGAGGCCACATCGAAGCGGTCACCGAATTGCTGCAACAAGGGGCGGATCCTAATGCCAGACGGCTGGTAAGTCCAGAGTACACGTAACCAGCCCATGAATGAACTCCTAAGAATGAATGAAACCCGCTGAACGCGCGCGTCCTGGCAACCCCGTTACCCACTGAACGGAAATGCTCTTTGCCACGACCGAAAGTTAAGAGTTTCCACGAATTTTTTCCTCCCTTTTGAAACACTCGAGAACACCTTCTCGTTTACCCTCGACTTTCTTACCGACCGAGGAATTATTTCGTTGAAACACTTCCAGGAACGTTTTAATTATCGGAAGTTAAAAGCTCGACGATTATCTTGGATTTTTATAAATATATCCGCTATCGCGATATATCGCCAGACTGTTCCATTATATTCGAATATAAACTAATTCCCGGCTTTGATAATATTTCCACGTTTATCTCGATAATCTCTATCGTGCGATGTTAGCAACGTTCTATCCTTACCCGACGATAATGATCTCACGTTGAAAGCGTACGAGACGGTTTTTCTGCAGCCTGTACTTTTTTCTTTTCGAAAACGGAAGACGTAGAGTGTCTCTCGGTCTAGTCGTAAAGGGCTCGGAAAGTCTGCGCGACGTAAAAAGTTTGTCGCTTGTAACACGAGGCACCAGGAAGCGGTCGAGTGGCCTTTTTTAAGTGGTTCGCGACGATTTATCGCTGAGCCCACGTATAGTGCTCGGTGCCATCAGAGAACCCGGCATTGTATGCAAATCCGACGAAATACAGAACCCCGTGGCGATTTTCGGCCACGGTAAGCCCGTTAGCTTTCAATTAAGGGAGTACCTGGCACGTGTTTCATTAAGTTATCGATATTCTTTAAGCTTGTCGCCGTTGCGATAATTTTATAATCTTTTTTCCTCATGCTAATTTCCTTCAGACTTAAATGATACCCATGATCCTTCCTTTTTTTAGATGTAGAATAACGATGTGCAAATGATTCGAGAGACGTAGCAGCCTCGAAAGGAGGAAAAAGAGATCGAAGAAGTCCTTTCTGGTATTTGAGATCAAGTGACGATGTTTCTCGAGAACGAATTACGCAAACGCACGTTAAATCAGCTAAACGCGCGTCGACCGATTACACAATCGCCGCAGTTCGACTTCCAGAATTATTTTTATTGACTGCGACTAGAATTCCTCCGTGCTTAGCAGCCGGCTTTGAAATTAGCACTGGCGCCGTTCGCATCGAAATGGGCCGATTTCCAGCGCTATATCGGCGACCTAAATGAATCCTTAATCGGTCCTAATTATCGAGAGAGGAGAGAGAGAGTCAATGGAGGAAAAGTAGTAGATGTTCCGATGTAAATGCGAGAGAGGCTCAATTAGTCGTTCTGCTCGTTTCTACGAGTCAGCGATCGCGAGTCGTTCGATTATTTGGCCGATAGGCGAGTTTCTAATTCATAACAAGAGAATAGACCGTGGTCTTCTCTCAAATCGAACAAGCAGCGTGACTATTTCGTTTTCCATATTAGAAGATGATTATTTATGATTTTTTAATTAAGTACCATGATTCATGAAGAATGTTCTTTTTAATAGCGCTGATGCATCTCGAAGCGAACAGTAGCGTAATAAATACGCCGGTAAATAGACAGCCGTTTCAAATATAATTTTCAATTAAATTATATGATATTCTGTCTGCGATTGTTCTTTCTATTTTTTTCTTTTTTCTTCTACGTTAAATAGGCAGCCTTTAAAATTAATTACCGTATTATGAGTCTACCGGGAGATAGAATAAAGTAAGAACGAGCAAAAGTGAATGCTGGAATCTGTAACGAAAGAGGCCGGTTGCGTCGAAAGCCCAAACGCGAATTCATTAACGTCGGTCAATTAGTCACGCTCGTTCTATAGTTTCTAAAAAGCGCGACCTGAATACAACGAACGAATATTTCGCCTCGTAAATACCCTTGGTGTTGGCGCATAAAATACGTACGTCTGCGTGTATTTGTATATAAGCACATTCAAGGTTGCTGAAGCGAAGCACGTTAGGCTGCTCCGCGGTATACACGGATTCGCGTGTTTCTAATGCATTTCAGCAGCGACGTCTGCCGTAATATGCGACTGGTCGCCTAGAACCGACTCACGTGGAGCGCAAACCGTCTAAACGCGGCTTGTGCACAAATTGCCAGTATCAGCTTGAAAATCGTGCGTGGGCGTTCGTGACACACTGATCCCTTAAGTTTGGCCTCGTTCAAGAAACAGACTTTCGACCGGTTCAAACAAATCTTTTCATTGGCTACCGGTACTTGCAGCAATATCTTGTTACTCGAGTATCGAATTTCGTGGACTCCCATTCCCCAATCCCTTGGGAATATTTCTCTTTCCAAGGGATGGACTAGTCGCGTTTGTCGATTTAATATTTACGCGCGAAAATATGTATAATCCGCTTTAAATTTAAATTCTCCCTCTGTAACTTGATCCTTTAATTGGCTTTTCTCTCGGAAAAAAGTGTGATCGTGCTTTTTTTTTTTTAATAAATTCCGGAGTGTTCCTCGAGAGAACCGGTATCTAACGTGGCTGATTTATCGGAATCTTATCTTGTTTATATTACACCGAATATCTGTGGATTGAATCACAAGTTCGCGGAAGCAATAAATTCGTAACGTTTTATTTTGATCGCATACGCGACTGACAAATTTCCGCGAAGAAAAAAAAAAAAGAAAAAAAGGAGCGAGAAATTCTCGATTGTTGAGAATTAGTTTTTACTGCGGAATCGTGGAAGAATAACTTGGTCGAAAAAGAACCGTATTCGACATGGCGAAAGATGGAACATTTCATGAGGATTCTCGGTGCCGGTCTGGCGGAAATTTTCCAAACTTCACCGGCGCTTCATAAGAATTTCAAATAAACGAGTATGCTCGTAGCACGCGAAAGCGTGTTGTATCGCATAAACACGGCAAGCGCGTTAAAATAGCGTGCGTTGGAAAAGCAGATTGCACGCAGGAAGTAACAAGTTCATTATAAATCGACGATGTCCGCCATCCGTCCAGGCATCCTCTTCGTTTTAAACGTCGCGCATTAATTGATATCATCATCTATCAGGGGCCGGTGTGCACAATACCCGTCGCAGGTAGCCTCTAACGGTTTACCTTTTAATTACCGTATTTACCTGCGATCCGACAAATTAATTAAACTACAGGTGCGGGGGTGGGAACTGGCATCGAAAATAACTTTGACCTTTTATGTTGCCCCACTTCGTACCCGCGACTTGCACCGTAAGATTTGTACTCGCATTCGCGGGTTTGCGTTTCACAAAATTGACACCAGGTGGCTTTTTGATGAGCGCTATTTCTTGCAAATCATCGATTGCCGCCGAAGTATGCGCTCAATTGTTCGCCTCTCGCCGGAAGTTAACGTATAGAGGATAAATATGTTCTAAACAGGATGTTGTTATCATTCTAAATTTTGTGGATATTTATCGATCAATGTAATCGCTGCGTTGTTACCAAGCGTTCGAGAGAAAAGCGTTTAGCTATGTACGATTGTCAAGATCCAATTCTCGGCCATGGCGCATGCATGATAGAATGCAGGCCGAGTGGGAAAAATTCTCGACCACGATGGCGAACTGTTACCATGACTAGATAGACAGGTTGATCGTCGTTATAGAATTTCTGCGGTTTGTAATGTATAGGTATTATGTCTCCCGGCTTGATATGGTTGAGGAAACATTGGACCTCCATGGAACGTGTGTACACCTCGGCGAACGGCCTGGTAATTTCTGGCCGGGATCATGAGTAATGCACGCGTTTGATAAACGGAAAGACACGGTTCAATTCGAACGGCAAATCGATTCGGATTGATTTTTCGACGTTGATTATTGATGGTCCGAATCAACGGAACAACGTTAGTGAAAGTGCATATATAGCTGGCACTTGAACAGGTTCAGTTTGCATCGGTCTGGACACGCTTGTTCCTTTCGTGGATATTCGAGACACACACCAGTACTTTCTCTCCTTTACCGATGGATAGATATTCGATTCGAAATCGCTCTCTTTTTTATTCGGTTATTCGGAATTTGGCTTCGCGTAGCTTTCGATGAATCCGACCTCGAAAAAAAAAGTTGGAACCTCTGGGTTCGTGTTTACATCGATATTCGCTCTTTCTTCGTTTTTACGATTTTACTTCGAGTTCAATGAATCGCACGGTTACCGAGAAATATTTCATTCAAGCGATATTTTAAGCATCTTATCGATATTTTTGTACCGTTTAGTCTTCGCTTCTTTCCATCGCAGACTGTTAATTTCACGTCTCAATAGTAGGAATATTCTCTGACGATAAGAATAGAGTTCAGTTGACGGTTCTTCAATTCTACCCGGGGCACTGAGTAAACGATAAGGTGTCAATCTTTCACAGACGCAAGAAGGACATCTCTGGCATATTATAATAGGTACCGTTCCGCGGCAAAGGCGACAGGATGTCGCTCTCACTGTCAATTATCCGCAGGTATTATCATCACAAAAGGAACTCTGTCCGTTGATCATGGTAACAAATTCGATCTGAATGTTACGCGAGTAAAAAGGCATGTCTGGTTCCTTTAGGATAATTAAATGCAAAATTCATGGCCTATTCAAATCGTGTGCACGCGGAACTTGTAGAGAATGTGACATTTAAATGGCGAATGCTGCTAATTATTCGGCGATATGTATTCACGTTTTGACATTTCGATTAATCGTTGGAAATTTTTTTCTTCTTGCGTAGTGGGTTGCTTGAAATTTTGTTTACTTTTTTTTTTGTTTCGAAGGTATTAATTCCATTCTGAACTCGCGTAGGTATTGCAGGTGTTCTTTCGAAAGTGTAGAGACGTTTCATTGTTTTTTCAACAGCGTTTATTTTCGTTCTCTGATAATCGATATCGATGTACATTTTTTGGTGCTCTGTTCTTGACAATTATCTTTCAAATGTTTCGAATACAAGGAGATTTATACTTCGTTCTATGAATATTACGTGCTTTATATTTTTTCACCCTCCGTCGTTCTATAGTCGATTTTTTCATTCCTAACTACAGTAAAACAAACTTTTATGCAATATCGATTACGCTATAACACTTTGTATCAACACTCCTGCACTTTATTGTACTCTACATATGTGTCTACAGAGGTAATAAAATAGTTCCCCGGCGTAGTAACTCGCCTTCTTTCTGGGCCATAAAATCCGAAAAGCTTTCTGGCACTTGGTACAATTGCCTTGGTGTTCCACTAAAATCTTCAACACTTTATTGCTTTTTTATTTTTAGACCGGCACCACGGCGTTGTTTTTCGCCGCTCAAGGTGGCTACATGGACATCGCCGGCCTTCTATTAGAGCACGGTGCCATCGTTGACTCTTGCAGCATAGTAAGTTTGGAACGAAGTAAAAAGTGTCGTGTAGCCAGGTGAAATGGAAACGATCGAGAATTTCTGGTTGGGATTGCAGGACGGCGGTACCCCACTTTTCGTTGCGTGCCAGTGCGGTCACCTAGATGTTGTGGACAGGTTTGATCGAAAGAGGCGCCAATCCAAACGCTTACATGAAGGTGAGATATAGTTCGGTATAAGTTTTTTACGATGAGAGATTAGTCGTTTTACTTGAACTAGGAGAATTGTATCCAGCGTACCGTTAGCAATCGCTGAATGAGAAAAAAAAAAGGTAGCAACTTATTTGGGCTTTACAGGACGGTGCCACGGCATTATTCATCGCGGCTCAAAATGGCCACGTGCGTATCTTAGAGGTTCTTCTGGAGCACGGGGCAAAAACAGACGCGGCAAGAACCGATGGTGCCACGCCTTTATGGATAGGAGCGCAAATGGACATGATCACGTCGTGAGGAGGCTTTTGAAAGCTGGTGCGAAGGTCGATGCCACAGACACGTAAGTCGAGAATGATCGAACAAAGAGAGGAAGCTGGAATCGACTTTTCAAAAGAATGGTCGATCTAGAGTGTTTTCTTTTGTAGGATGGTGCGACCACCGTTGTTCAAGGCAGCACACAAGGGCCACACCGCTGTTGTAGGTGAACTACTTAAGTATCGTCCATCCCTCGGTATTCTTCCAGTAAGTAGAAGTACCTCTTAAACTGGAAATCGAAGATTTGGAAAATGATGAAAAGTAATTTTACAACCAATAAAAATCATGCTCTGCGGATCAATTTTGTTGATAAATAATATTTAAGAAAAATTCACAGAAATAATTTGTATAAAATTTTAAAAGATACACCTGTTTAATTTTATTTAGTTTCGTGTTATACCTTGGTAAACGTAACAGCATTTAAAGTACCTTGTCTCCTATAGTTAAATTGAAATTACACGAGAGATTATTATTGTTTCAGAATGGTGAAAGTGCACTGCATGCAGCAGCATTAACAGGACAAATGACCGTTACTAGACAACTGGTAGGTGCGGGAGCAGATCCTTTACTTGTGAATCAAGAAGGCATTACGCCCCTCCAATTAGCTATTAGGCACTCGCAAACACAGGTGGCCAATTATCTGAAGGATAAAGTTAGAGCGCGACAGGAACGTCTTAGCAAAATTTCCGTTTATCTTCACCTCGATAAAATAGAAATTAAGATAAAAGTGTAAGGAGAAAAGAGTATAGACCAGTGGAAGAGATCAGTATTTCTAAAGAGAATGTAATATATATATACATGTTACAAATTGAACATACTTTAGACACAGTTTATATACGAGATGATTAAGCGAGTACATCCTTATCGTCTTTCGCTTCGCGTTAAACAAGAAAGGTAAAAGGGATGTTAATCTATATTACAATCACAAGACTGTGGTTTGAAATCCGTCATTTTCTTAAAATTACTTGTTATTTTCGGTGTGTACATATATTTAGATAGATACAAAGCACATCCTAATAATATCTAAAAATAGGTCAAATATATTTTAACGCATTCTTTTGTTGTAAATATACAACGTCGAAACTTTTAGAACACTCTTTTGGTGTAGGCGGCATACATCTCATAGAGTTGTTTTTATAATAGAACTCGTGATTACATAAACGTAATATATATGATGTACCCTTCGAATATTGTTTTGTTTCTAATTGAGGGTTCTATAAGACTGATTGATTTGCCTTGGAGGAAAGAGTAAAATTTAATAATTTTTTAGTATTATATCTATTTCTTCTTGTTGATTTATCTGTATGTTATATTAGTGTTAAGGTGGTACGCACACGAAGAGAAAGAAAAAAATATATTTTATGTTCTTAAACTATTTTCTATGGTGATATTAAGATGTTTTATTTAGATGTATTAAAATATATTTATAATTGCTTGTTTGATGTTACTTTATAAAATAATAAATACATTTACTGTTTTCCCAAAGTGTCATGCTTATTTATAGCAAATTGATTAAAAAACAAGGACATTATACATTTAATATGGAAATTCTGATTGATATAAAAAAATACTTCGTAATAACTTTTCTTTGGAATTGCATGCTGATATGATCATGTATAAATAATCAATATATTTTTTATATATTTTATATCACAGAATATCTACTTTGCTTATTTTCTAATTGTACTTTTTATTACCGAATTAAAATATTTTTGAGTAAACAATTGTAATTGTATTACAAAGTAAAATAATTTTTGTTAATTTCAACAAAAGTATTTTCCATACGAAAAAAGAAAACGTTTCAAATGAAAAGTAACATTATTATTATAATAGACAAAGTATGAAAGAACCAGTCAAAGATTTACAATTCATGTCAAAGATGTCCTTGTAATCCAGATGTTAAGTGCCTATTTCCTATTTCATTTCAGATGCAAAGCATCTTCTAAGTAATGTAGTGTAGTCGTGTAACGAGTTAAACTGTTCAAGAAAGAAGACTACTCACAAACATATTTGATTCATTTTCGTAACTTAAAGGCAATCGATTATAAGTAGTATGCCAACGTCATGATGAATTTTATCAATTATCTCTATTGCACTGATAAGATTAGATAAAAAACACTGTACGTGCTGGATTTACGGAATTATCAGTTACACGCTGATTCTTAAGCAATAGTTATCATGGTCCGCGATCGAATGCCAGAGTTACGTGCTGTTAGTATTTAATCATTCAACACAGTCAGATTTTGAACATTATCACTTACATTATGACATTAGATTGTATAGAATTACATGTGAAGTGTGTATATTATTAATAAGCAATAAAACCTACCACAGTATACATTGAAAACTAAATTAACAGTTCTCTTTCTTTAACTCAGTGCATTTTTCTTTTCGATTTTCTTAAACATTATTTTTAATTACTATTTTTTGCTGAAAAATTAATGTGCAATATGATATTTCCTTCTACTTTTGTTTTTAGAGTCAAAATAGTAGCACTACATTTGGTAAAGGATTTTTACAAGATATACACATTCAAATGTCTCAAAATAAAAAACTGAAGGAAGTATTGAATGAAGTACGTATATATACATATATAAACTATTTAAGTCATCGTTTAAATATCACAGACTTTTGCATTGGCAATAGATATACAAGTAACATTAATATAGGTTGAAGAAGTTCGAGATTTAATCCAACTTATTGCTGAAAATATCGCTATTATAAAGGATTTACATAATAATGTTTTATCATACACTAATAAAGGTAAGACCAAAATACCAAATGTTGTGGCTACTTAATAATGAATAATTTACATATTTCAGATATACAAAAAAGAACTGGAAAGTCGAACATTTACTATTTCACAAACGTCATTTCGTATTCAACGAAAATTGAGAGGTAGGTATAATTTTTCTTACATTTCTACATAGTGCACCATAAATAAAAATAAAAAAACAGAAATAACTTGTCTTACTTATTCTAATCAGACTCACTATCATCTCGAATTTCGGGAATATTTCTTTCTCTCGTTTCATAATGAGAACTAATGAATTCATTTTCATTTTGAAAAAAACTAGAAAGTCTTCTAACTTTTGAAGCACAACCAACAGCACCATTAGAATTAAGATCTTTGAAT
>NW_027470957.1:0-30788 GCF_051020765.1 Lasioglossum baleicum
CAATGCTCAGCGGATTTACTCCAGGAATACGTCGCTTGACTTTCGGAGTCAGATGATAGGTGGATCTATTGACATATCCGTTCGAAACACAAAGAGGGTGCTAACGTTCTCGAACGGTTTGACCATCGATCCTTTAATTCTTGCATGAAATTAAGCGGCCCGTAACTGAGGTGTATACTAATTTCATTCTCTGTACACGACGTCATACTCTCCATACTTCGGGATACATTCTAGGAAGGTAAGGCCTTCGGTAAAAAGTTTGTCATTATAGCAAACGATAACGATCTACAACGATTTGACTCTGTACTTCAAAATTTAGACCATGAAGTAGACCTTCTAATGCCAAACCCTTCAGCGTGTTTACTCCCGGGATACATGGTTTGCCTCTCGGTGTTATAGGATAATTGGACCTGTTGACTTAGCCTTTCGACTCCCTGCGAGCGTGTTATAGCTGTGTCCCCGTTTGACACCCGATCTTCTAATTCATGTACGAAATTATGGTGTCCGTAGCCAAAATGTATACTGATGCCTTTCTCGTGACACGAAGTTGTACACTCGATGCAGCCGGTGATATTCTAGAAGGGTAACGCCATCTGTAAAATGTTTGACTTTATGCCGATTGGTAACGCTCTGAAATTGCATGATGCTCTACTATAATAATCAAACCGAGAATTTAGGTGTCTCTTGCCCGTACTGTTCAATGGTTTTAGACCCGGAATACCAGGTCTGATTATCGGAATCACAGGATATGTGATATGCTATTGCCGCGGGTGTGCAACTTGGAAGGAAGGTGGTACTGTTCTCGAACGGTCAGAATCTCGATTTCGCTGATCCTACACCAATATGTGGTGTTCCTCTGCCAAAATATCTACTGACTTGTGTTTGCGTGAACAGTAAGGAAGAGACTTCCACAGCGGATTTATTTCTCCGAAGGCAAGGTATTCGGTATAAAGGATAACTTTATACAAATTGGTAATGTTCTCATGCAGTTTCACTCTCTACCTTAATTTTCATAACGTGAATTAAGGTGTCCATTGCCTATACTGTTCAGCGGATATACTCCTGGTATACCTGGTTTGACTCTCCGCATCACGGGGTAAGTGAAGCTAGTGAATTAGCTGTATGAATCTCAAGTAAGGTGGTAATGTGCTCGGACGTATCGACTCTCGATGCTGATATTTATACAGAAACATGTGGTGTCCGTCCGCCAAAATGTGTATACATTTGTTTCGGTGAACATATTCAGGACACTCGCTACAACAGGTTATATTTTGCGGAAGGTAAGGTATTCGGTAAAAGGAATGACCTTAAACGAGTTGCAAATGTTCTCCGACGGATGACGCTCTACTGTACTATTCAAACCGTGAATTAAGGTGTCGAATGCCAATACTGTACAGCGCATTTACTCCCGGAAGATCTAGCTTGATTTTCGGAATCAAAGGGTTAGTGAAGCTATTGACATAGCGGTTCAAATCTTAAAGAAGGTGGTGACTTTCTAGGACGATTTGATACGCAATCTTCTTGTTCATAATAAAATTGAGGTCCCCGCCGCTGCAATGTTTACTAATGTGATACTCAGAACACGAAGTTATACACTCGCAGAAGCTGGTGAGGTTCGAGGAAGGTACAGCCTTCCCTAAATGGTTTAACTTTATAGCAATTGGCAACGTTCTCACACGATGTGACGCAATATTTTAATACTCGCTCTAATCAAGGTATCTATTGCCAATACTCATTGGCGTATTTACTCCAGGGATACCTGGTTTCACTGTAGGAATCACAAGAAAAGTGTAGCCATTGACTTAGCCGTTCCACTCGCGACGAAGGCGGTTACGATTTCGAACGGCTCCAACATTGATGATCTAATTCATACATGACACTAAGGTGCCCGTCACTGAAATATATACTTATTCCTTTCTCAGAACACGAAGTTATACTCGAAATGACGCCGGTGTGGTTCGCGGATGGTAAGGCCTTCGGTAAATAATTTGACTTTTGTAGCTATTGGAGCGTTCTCAAACGGTGTGAGGCTGTATTTTAATATCCAAACCATGAATTAAGGTATCTAATGTCAACACTATATAGCAAACTTACTTCCGCAATATCTCGTTTCACTTTCGGAATCACAGGGAACGTGAAGCTATTGACTAAGCCGTTCGACGCTCAAGGAAGGTGGTAACGATCTTGATCGGGTTGACCACTTACCTTCTAATTCTGACATGAAATTAAGGTGACCGCCATGGAAATGTATACGTATTTGTTTCTCCGACAAGAAGATATACTCTCGATACAGCGGATTAGGTTCACGGACGGAAAGGCTTTCAACAAAAGGATTGACTCCATACCAATGGGAAAAATTGGACAACGGTTTCTTTCTATATTTTAGTATCTTTACCGTGGATCAGTGAGTCGATTGGCATTATTCTTCAGTGGATTTGCTCCCGGAATGCCACATTTGACCCCCGGAATCATACAATAAGTGTAGCTATTGACTTAGCCGTCCGATTCTCATAAAAGGTGTTAGTGGTCTCAAACGCTTGTGCCTTGATCTTCTAATTCATTAATGTCAGTCAGGCGCCCGTCACTAATATGTATACTATTTTGCATCTCTGAACAGGAGGATATACTCTCGATATAGCGGGTCGGGTTCTCGGACCTTAGGGCCATCGGTAAAACGATTGACTATATAAAAGTAGGTAACGTTCTCAAACCGTTTGTCGCTCTACTTTAACATTCATACCATGAATGAAAGTGTCCATTGGTAATACTGGACTGTGGATTGCCTTCCGGAATACCTAGTTTGAGAAACGGAATAACAACATCGGTGACGGTACTGACTTAGCTGTGCGACTCTCAAATATGGTGGTAACTTTCTCGAACAGTTTCACTATCGAGCTTCGTATTCACACATGAAATTCGGCTCCCGGTATACCTGGTTTGACTCTCTGACTCACAGGACAGTTGAAAGTATTGAGGTAGCTGTGGCACTCTAAAAAAGGATTTTATCGTTCTCGCATGGTTCGCCCTAGATATTCAAATTCATACATGAACATAATATGTCAGTCCGCTAAACTGCCTACTACTTTGATCACGAGACAACTAAGGAACACAATCGCTGCAGCGGGTTGCGGTCTCGTAAGGTAAGGTATTGGGTAAGGAGAATGACTTTATACCAATACTTAACGTTCTCCGACGGTTTTACTCTCAACCTTAATAGTCATGTCGCGATATGCGGTGTCTATTTCCAATACTGTTCAGTGGATTTAATCCAGGAATGCCTTGTTTGACTCTCCGAATCAGAGGATGAATAAAGCTAGTGCCATACCCGTTCGACACTGAAAGGAGGTGGTAACGTTCACAAACGGTTTGACCCTCGATCTTCTAATTCACACATGAATCTAAGGCACCTGTCACAGAATTGAACACCAATTTCTTTCTCTGACCATGAAGATATACTCTGTTTAGAGCGGATTATGTTTTCGGATGGTAAGGTCATCGGCAAAGCGCTTTACTTCATAGCAATTGGAAACGTTCACAAACAGATTATCGCTGTATTTTAATATTGAAACTGTGAAATAAGGTGTCTATTACCAATACTGCTCAGCCGATTTAGTCCTGGAATACCAGGCATGTGGCTTGGAGTAACAACTTTGGGTGATGCCGTTGACTCAGCTGTTCGACTCTGAAAGAATGTGGTATCGTTCTACAGCGGTTTGATTCTGTAGTGTAGTATCTACACCGTCAAATAGAGTGTCTAATGCTAATACCATACTGCCGATATACTCCCGCTATACCTGGTTTTTGCAGTCGGCATCACAGGACAGGTGATGCTATTGACTTAGCAGTGCGATTTTAAAAATAAAAAGGCGGTAATGTTCTCGATCTGTCTGACTCTCGATTATGCTAGTCAGACATAAAATTAGGGTGTGCGTCTGCTAAAATATCTTCAAATTTGCTTCCATGGGCACTATGGAACACTCTTTCTACAACGGGTTAGGGTTCAGGAAGTTAAGGACTTCTGTATTGGTTTCACACTATATCAATGGGTAACGTTCTGCAAAGGATTAACGCCCCACTTTAATATTCATACCGTAAACTATCGTGTTCATCGGCTATACGGCACTGTATATTGAGTCCTGGAATACCTAATCTGATCCTGGGTATCACAGCACAGGTGTAGCGGTACATCTAGCCGTTCGCCTATCTAAGAAGGTGGTAATGTTCTTAAACTCGACCTTATAATTCATACATGATATAAATAAAGGTGCCCGTCACTGAATTGTGCACGCATTCCTTTCTCCGAAAACAACGTTATACCCTTGACTCAGTGGAATTGGTTCGCGCAAGGTACGGCCTTCGAAAAAACGTTGGACTATATAGCATTTGGTATCGTTCTCATACCGCTTGACGCCCTAATTTAACATTGAAACAGAGGATAATGGTGTCTATTGCCTGTACTGTTCACCGGATTTACTCCCGGAATACCAGGTATGGAGTTCGGAATCACAGGATAGCTGAAGGTTTTGACGTAGATGTATGTCGCTCAGGGAAGGTGGTAACGTTACCGAATTGTTTGACCACCGAACTCCGACTTCATACATGAATTTAAGGTCCCCGTCACTGAAACGGAATCTAATTTCTTTCTCTGGACACGAAGTTATACTCTAAATACAGCGGGTTGTCTTATCGGGGTGTGGGTTCTTCCGCCAAACGTTTGACTTTATTGCAATTAGTAACGTTCTCGAACGGCTTGACGTTTTTCTTCTTCATTCAAACCGTGAATTGAGGTGTCTATTGGCAATACGGTACAGTGGATTTAGTGCAGCAACATCTGATTTGACTCTCCGAGTCACTGGGTAGGTGAGACTATTGACTTAGCCGTTCGTCTCTCACAAAATGTAGAAACGTTGTCGGAAGGTTTGAACGTTGATCATCTAATTCATGCTTGAATTCACGGTGCCGTCACTAAAATGTATACCGATTTACATCTCTGAACACGAAGTTATACTCTCGATACAGTGGGATCAATTCTCGACAGTGTGGCCTTCTATAAAGTGGATGAGTTCATACCAATATGTAAAATTCAACAACGTTTCGGCACTGTACTTTAATATTCATACAGTGAACTAATGTGTCTTCTGCCAAGACTGGTTAGCCGATATGCTACAAGAATATCTGGCTTGAATTTTGGAATCACAGGATAGGTTATGCTATTGACAAGGCTGTTCGACTAGCAAAGAAGATTGTACCGTTTTCGAACGACTAAACTCTCGATTTTGCTATTCATTCATGAAAATGAGGTGGACGTATGGTATAATGTCTACTCGCTTAATTCCGTGACCACTTAGCAAAACACTCCCTGCAGCGGGTTAGTTTTCGCGAAAGTTAAGATCTTCGGTAAAAAGTTTAACTGTTTAAGAATAGATAACATTCTACAGCAGTTTCGACACCCTACTTTAATATTCAAACCTCGAATTAATGTGCCGATTGCCAATACTTTCCAGTTTAATTACTCCTGGAATGCCTGATTTTACTTTCGGAACCCCAGGATATGTGAAGCTGTTGATTCCATCGTTCGATCCTCAACGAAGGTGGTCAGGATCCAGATCTGTTGACAATCGAACTTCTAGTACATGCAGGAAATTATGTTGCCCGTCACTAAAATGGATACTACTAGGCTTCTGTGAACACGAATATATAATCTCTATAAGGCGAGTTATCTCCTGGGAATGTAAGGCCTTCGGCAAAAAGATTGATTCTAAGCCACTTCGTAACGTTCTACGACGGTTTAACTCGGGACATTAATATTTATGCCGTTAAATAGGGTGCATGATGCCAATACTGCAAAGCAGATTGTCTCCAGGAATACCTGCTTTGACTCTCGGAATCACTGGATAGGTGATGCGGCCCGCATAGTTGTACTACTCTCAAAGTCTGTGGTAACGTACTCGGTTGACTTGGCCCTTGATATTGTAATTCATACATGAAATTATGGAACTCGTCACTAAAATATTTGCCAATTTGCTTCTCCGGGCACAAAGTTATACTGTCGATGCAGCGGGTTAATTTCTCGGAAGGTACGACCGTCGGTAGAATGTTTGACTCTATACCAATACGTAACGTTCTTCAACGGTTTGACTCAGTATTTTGATACTCATACCCGGAATTAGGTGCGTATTGCAAATACATTTCGGCGGATTTACTCCCGGAATACCTGGTTTGACTCTCGGAATCACTAGATAGGTGTTGCTGCTCGCTTAGTTGTACGACTCTCAAAGTCTGTGGTAACGTACTCGACACGGCGGGTTAGCTGCACCGAAGGTTAGGCTGTCGGTAAAGAGTTTGACTCTGCACCAATAGGTAATGTTCTATAAGGGTTTGATGCTCCCCTTTAATAATCAAACTGAGAGTTAAGGTATCTATTGCCAATATAGTTCGGCGGATCTACTCGCGGAATACCTGGATTGAATCGCGGCATCACAGGATATGCGAGGGTATTAGCTTAGCCGTTCGAATCTCTAGGAAGGTGGTAACTTTCTCGAACGGTTTGACGCTCAATCTTCTTATTCATAATGAATTTGATCTCCCCTTCACTAAAATGAAGACTACTTTCGTTCTCTGAACACGAAGTTATGGTCTCGAAAGGGCGAGTTTGCATCTTCGAGGATATGCCCATCTGTAAAGTGTTTGACTTTATACATATTGGTAATGCTCTCAAACAGTTTGACGCTCTACCGTAATATTCAGACCGAGAATTAAGGTGCCTATTGCAAATACTGTTTAGCGGATTTACTCCTGGAATGCCAGGCTTGACTCCCGGTATCGCAAGTATAGGTGCACTTATTGATTTAGCCGAGCGACTCCCAATGAAGCTGGTAACGTTCTCGGACGTCTTGACACTAGATCGTCCTATTGATACATGAAATTAAGGTGTTCGTCTGATAAAATGTCTACTAATTCGTTCCGATGAAACCAGAACAGGGCAATCGCTACAGCGGCTTGCGTTCTCGGAATGTAAGGTACTTGTTAAAAAGAATGACTTTACACCAATTGGAAATGTTCTCCGACGGTTTGACTTTCAACCATAATACCCATGCCGTGAATTACGGTATCTATTTGCAATATTGTTCAGAGCATATACGCCTAGAATATTGCGTTTCTCGCAATCACAAGATAGGAGTAGCTATTGACTAAGGTGTGGGGCATTTAAATAAGGTGGAATCGTTCTGCAACGGTTTGACAGTCGACTTTGCTGTTCTTACATGAAACAAAGCAGTGCGTCTGCTAAAAACACTACTATTGGGCATCCGTGGGCACTATGCATGATACTCTATAGAGCGGGTTAATTTCTACAAAGGTAAAGTATTCGGTAAGTAGAATGATTATATAAAAATTGGTTATGTTCTCCAACGGATTGACTCTGTAGTTTAATATACAAAGCGATAATTAAGATGCCTTCTGCCAATACAGTTCAGCGGATTTACATCAGGAATACCTGGTTTGACTCTCCGAATCGCAGGATGGGTGAAGCTACTGATTTAGCCTTTCGTCTCTCACAGAAGGTGGTAACGTTCTCGAATGGTTAGATAATCGATATTATAATTCCTAGATGAAATTAAGGTGGTCGTCCATAAAATATAGACTAATTGACTTCGTTGTGCTCGAAGTTATACTCTCGATAGAGAGGGTTAGCTTCTCGAATGTAAGGCCCTCTGTGAGAAGTATGACTCTATATCAATAAGTATCGTGCTACCATGGTATGACTGTATACTTTAATATTTATGCCGTGAAATAGGGTGCCTGATGACCACACTGAGCCGCAGAGTTACTCGCGGAATACCAGATTTGATTCTCGGAAACATTGGATAGGTGAAGCTATTGGCATAGGCGTTCTATTCTCAACGTAGGTGGTAACGTTCCCGAAAGGGCTGACACTAGATCTTCGAATTCACACATGCAATTAAGGGTGCCGTCACTAAAATATGTACTTATGTGGCATATTGAACACGAAGTTATACTCTCGATACAGCGGGATAGTTGCTCGCAAGATATGGCCTCCGGTAAAATGTTTGACTGTACAGCAATAAGTAGCGTTATACATTGGTTCACCTCTGTTCTTTAATATTTATATAGTGCAATGGCGTGTCTAATTCCAATAATGTCCCGCGGTATAAGTTGCGGAACATCTGGTCTGCCTCTGGGAATCGCATGATAGGTGAAGCTATTAGCGAATCTGTGCGAATCCCAAAGATGTTAGTAACGTTCTGGAAGAGTTTGCCTCGCGGCCTTGTAATTAATAAATGAAATTAAGGTGCCCGTCACTAAAATGTACAGTAACTTGTTTCTCTGGACACAAAGTTATTCCTTCGATACCGCGTTTCTCGGTCTCGGAAGGTGAGGCCTTCTGTAAAATGTTAGACACTATACCAATAAGTACCACTCTACAACTGTTAGATTATGTACGTTAATGTTTATATCTAGAACTACGGTGTCTATTGCCAATACTGTACTGCGGATTTTATTCCAGAGTACCTGGTTTTTCTGATGGTATCACAGGATACGTGAAGCCATTAGCTTAGCTGTGCGACTTTCAAGAATGGTGTTAACGTTCTCCAACGGTTTGTCGCTCGATTTTGCTACTCAAACATGAAAATACTTTGTCCCTCTACCAAAATGTCTACTGATTTGTTTCGGCGTGAACAGTAAGGATGACACTCCCTACAGCGGGTTTGGTACTTGGAAGGCAAGGTATTCGATATAAAGAATGACTTTACACCAATTGATAATGTTTTCCGACTGTAAGAATTTCTACCTTAATCTTCAGTACGTGAATTAGGGTGTCCATTAAATATGCTGTTAAGCGGATTTATTCCTGGAATACCTGGTTTGACTCCCGGAATCACGGGGTAAATGAAGCTAGTAACTTAGGTTGTGCGACTGTCAAAGAGGGTGGCAACGTTCTCGAACGGTTTGACCATCAACCTTCTAATCATACATGAAGTAATGGTGCCCATCACTGAAATGTATACTAGTTCGTACCTCTGAACTAGGTGTTGTACTCCCGATACAGCGTGTCAGATTTTCGGGGGGTAAGGCATTCTGTAATAAGTTTAACCCTACAGGAATAGGTAATGTTCTACAACTGCTTGACGGGCTGCTTTAATATTCAAACCATGATGTAGGTGTCTATTGCAATAGTGTACAGCGCGTTTGCACCAGGATCATCTCGTTGGACTTTCCAAATCACAGGATAGGTGCAGCTATTTACATAGCCTTTCGACTCTCTGAAGGTGGCAACGTTCACGAACGGTTTGACCATCAACCTTCTAAATCATGCATGAAGTTATGGTGCCCGTCACTGAAAGGATATTATTTTTTTTCTCTGGCATGAACAATGTAAGTTATCATCTCGATTCAGCTGGTTAGTTTTTCTGGGGGGTAAGGCATTCTGTAACAAGTTTAACCCTACAGGAATAAGTAATGTTCTACAACTGCTTGACGGGCTGCTCTAATATTCAAACCGTGAATTGAGGTGTCCATTGCCAATAGTGTACAGCGCCTTTGCTCCCGGAATATCTCTTTGACTTTCCAAATCACAGGATAGGTGCAGCTATTTACATAGCCTTTCGACTCTCTGAATGTGGCAACGTTCTCGAACGTTTGACCATCAACCTTCTAAATCATGCATGCAGTTATGGAGCCCGTCACTGAAAAGGAACATTAATTTTTCTCTCTGAGCATGAAGTTATCATCTCGATTCAGCGGCTTAGTTTTTCGGACGGTATGGTCTTCTGTAATGAATTTGAATTTATAGCAATTGATAACGTAATCGCACGGTATGACGTTCTTCTTTAGCAATTCAAACCGTGAATTAGTGTGTCTATTGGCAATACCCTTCCGGAAAGTGCCCACCATCTTTGGAGTCGAACGGCAGAGTCAATAGCTTCAACTGTAGTTGTGATTTCGGGAGTCAAGTCAGGTTTTCCAGGAGTAAATCTGCTGACTGTATCGGCACTCACACCAAAATTCTCAGAATAAATATTAAAGTCCAGGGTCACACATTTGTACAACGTTACCTATTTGTATAAAGTCTACCTTTTCACCGAAAGGCGTGCCTTCCGAGAAACTAACTCGCTGTATCAAGAGCATAACTTCATGGTCAGAGAAGAATAATAGTATAAATTTTAGTGACGGCAACTTAACTTCATCTATAAATCACAGGAACGAGTGTCGAACCTTTCGAGAACGTTGGCAGCATAGTGAGAATGGAAAGCCTTTGTCATTAGCTTCACCTATCCTATGATTGCGAGAGTAAAACAAGGTATTCCGGGTGTAAATACGCTGAAGAGTACTAGCAATAGATACCTTAATTCGGGGAGAGAATATTAAAATGGAGCGTCACACCGAGTGAGAACGTTACTAATTGCTATGAAGTCAATCGCTTTACCGAATGCCTTACGGTTTGAGAAGCTATTCCGCCGTATTGAGAGTATAGCAACGTGTTCAGAGAATCACATTTGTATATATTATAGTGATTTCATCTTAATTTCATCGATAAAATTAGATAATCGAAGGTAAATCATTACGTGACCGTTACTACATTCTATGATATTCTAACAGATACGACATTAGCGTCATATATCGTGCGTTTCCGAGAGTCATACCATGTGTTCTTGAAGTAAATCCGTTGAATAATGTTGGCCAGAGACACCTTAGTCACGGTTTTGAATATTAAAGTAGAAGGTCAATCCATCGGAGAGCATTGCCAAATGTTATGTAGTCAAACTTTTTACTGGATACCTTGCCTTCCAAGAACCGAACCAGTTGTTGCGAATTCCAGGCTTATTGATCATGGAATCAGGTCAGTAGACAATTTAAAGAGACGGACACTTATTTTCATGCATAAATAGAATTATCGCGAGTCACACCGATGGAGATCGATACAACCTTCTCCTAGAGACGAACTCTTAATTCAATAGCTAAACTTATCCTCCGAATTCGAGAGACGAAAAGGTATTCCGGGTGAAATCCGCAGAACAGCATTGGGCTTAGTCACCTTAATTCACGGTTTGATTTTGAAAGTAGGGCATCAGTCCGCCTGAGAGCCATACCAATTGGTACGAAGTCAAACTTATTACAGAAGACCTAACCCTCCAAAAAGCTCACCCGATGTATCGCCAGTATAACTTCGTGTTCAGAGAAAGAAAATTAGTCCTCATTCCCGTTACGGGCACTGTATCTGCATGTATGACGTAGAAAATCGAGTGTCATACCGTGCGGGAAAGTTACCACCATCTTTGAGAGTAAAGCAGCTAAGTCAACAGCTTCACCAATCTGTGATTCCTAGAGTCAAACATGGTATTCCGGGAGAAAATCCGCTCCACAGTATGGCAATAGATACCATATTTCGCAGTATGAATAATAAAGCGGGCGTCAAAACGTAGATGAACGTTGCCTACATTATAGAGTCACACTCTTTCAACAAAGGCTTAGCTTACGATAAGCGAACGCGCTGTATCGAGGGTACGTCTTCGTGTTAAGGGTAGTAAATTATTATATTCTTGGTTTCGGGCACTTTACTTTCATGTATGAATTAGAAGATCGATGCTCATAATTTTAGAGAACGATACCACCTTCTTTGATAGTGGTATGGCTAAATTCACGAATCCTGCAATACCAAAAATCAAAGCATGTATGTCGGGAGTAAATTCTCTGTAGAGTATTGGCAATAGTCGCCTGAATTCACGGTATGAATATTAAACTAGAAACGATCGGTCGACTACGTTTCCAGTTGGTATACAGTAAACGTTTTACCGAAGAACGGTAAATTCGAACGGAAAAGTAAGTAGCTCCACCTATCCTGTGATTCAGAGTGTTAAAACTGGTATGCCAAAAGTAAATCCGCTGGAGAGTATCAGTAATAAACACCTTCATTCACGGATTGAATATTAAAATGGAGCGTCATACCGTTCGAGAAGGTTACCACCGTCTGTGAGAGACGAAAGGATAAGTCAATAGCTTCACCAAACCCATGATTCCGAGAATCAACCCGGGAAACCTTAGAGTAAGTTCGCTGAAAGTATTGCCAATAGACACCTTATTTCACGGTTTGATTGAAAAAAAAGGGGGCAAACGTTTTGAGTGGACGCCAATTGGTATAAAGTCAAACACATTACCGATGACCTTACATTCGGAGAAGCAAACTCCCCGTTTCGAGAGTATAACACCGTATTCAGATGTACCACCTAGTATACATTTACTGACGAGTACCTTCAATTCATGGAGGACTGGGAAGATCGAGTGTCAAACCGTTCTAGGACATTTCAATCTTCTGTGAGAGACGAACGCTAAGTCAATAGTTTCTCGTATCCTACGATTTCGAGAGTCATACAGGTGTTCCGGTTTCCAAATCCGCAGAACGGTATGGCAATAGACACATTAGTTAACGGCTTGAACATTGAAGCAAACCACCAATCAGTTATACGACGTTATCTATTGATATAGAGCCATACACTTCACAGATAGACTTGCATTTGGAGAAGATAACCTGCCGTTTCGAGAGTACAACATGGAGTTTAGAGATCTAAATTAGTATTCATTTCAGTGACGGGCATCTCAATTCCATGCAAGAATTTGAAGGTCCAGTGTCAATCCTTTCGAGAACGTTATCACCTTCTTTGAGGGTCGAGCGTCATAGTCAGTAGGAACTATCATGCGTTTCAGAGCGTCAGAACAGGTCTTCCGGAAGTCAATCTGTTGTGCAGAGTCACCATGGACGCGTTCATTCACGGTATGAATATTGAAGTAGAGCGTCAATCTTATGTACAACATTACCTAACGTCATAGTGTCAAACTTTTTCCCAAGGTCTTACCATCCGTGATCCTAACCGGTGTATCGAGGGTATAACTACGTGTTCATACTAGAAAATTTGTATTCATTGTAGTGATGGCCACCATAATCTCACAGATGAATAAGGAGATCGCGACACCATACGTTCGAGAACGTTATCACCTTCTGTGAGAGTCGCACATATAAGTCAGTAACTTCACCGATTCTGTTATTCCGATAGTCAAACCAGGTATGCTCAGAGTAAATTTGCTGTGCAGTATTGGCAATAGACACCATAATTCACGGTTTGAATATAAGGTAGAGCGTGAATCCGTTTGAGAGCATTGCCAAATGTTATAAAATCAAACACTTTAGCGATGGCCTTACCTTCTGAGAAGCAAACTCGCCGTTTCGGGGTATTACTTCGTGTTCAGAGAGAAAGAGGTTACTCTTCATATCAGATACGGGCACCTTTGCTTCATGCGTGAATTCGAGGATCAGGTGTCAATCCGTTTGATAACGTGACCACCTTCCTTGAGTATCGAACGGATATGACAATAGCTTCACCTATCCAATGTTTCCGAGAGTCAAACCAGGTATTCCGGGTGTAAATCCACTGAATAGTATTGGCAAAATACACCTTTATTCGCGGTTCGAATACTACAATTGGTCGACAAACAAGTTTGAAAACGTTACATATTGATGTAGTAACAAACCCTTAACGAAGGCCTCAACTTCCTAAATCCTAAGCCGTTGTGGAGAGTATCATGCTTAGAGTTCAAGGGCACAAATTACTAGACATTTTAGCAAACGAAGACCTCAGTTTTATGTATGACTATCTAGGTCGAGAGACAACCGATGTAGAACGTTACCACCTTCTTGCGGATTCAAATGGCTATGTCAGTAGCGTTACCGATCCTGTGATTCCAAGAGTGAAACCAGGTATTAGAGGAGTAATTCCGCTGAACAGTATGGGTTATAGGCACCAAAATTCGCTGTTTCGAAGTTAAAGTAGAGGCGTCAAACCGTTTGTGAACGTTATCAATTGTTTTAATTTCAAATGCTTTACCCAAGGCGGTACACTCCGCGAACCTCACCCGCTTCATCGAGAGTATAACTTTCTGTTCGGGGATCATACTCATAAATATTTTAGTGACGGGGGACCTTACTTTCATTATGAATAAGAAGATCGAAGGTCAAACCCTTCGAGAAAGTTACCATCTTGTTGAGATTCCAGCGGCTTTTTCAGTAGCTTCATCTATCCAGTGATTCGGAGAGCCAAATCAGGTATTCCGGGAGTCAATCTGCAGTGCAGTATTGGCATCATGGACCTAACTTAGCGATATAAATATTCATGTCCCGAGTTAAACCGTCGTAGAACGTTACGAATTGGTATAGAATCAAACTTTTATCGAAGGCTTTACCTTTCGAGAAGAAAAAACGCCGTATTGATAGTATAAATTGGTGTTCAGAGAAGCAAATTCATATACAATTTAGTGACGGGCACATTAACTTCATGTACGAATTAGAAGGTCGAGGGTTAAACCTTTCAGAAACGTTACCACCTTCTTTTAGAATCGAAAGGCTAAGTCAACAGCTTCACATGTCATGCAATTCCGAGAGTCAAACCATGCATTCCATTAGTAAATCCGCTGTAGAGTATCGGCATTAAAACCGTACTTCCCGGTACAGATATTAATGAACAGTGTCACACAGCAGTAGATCTTTACGTACTGGGAGAGATTCCATCGAGGGCCGTACCTGCCGAGAAGCAAACCCGCCGTAAGGACAGTATAACTTCGTATTTAGCGAAGCTAACTAGTAACTGTTTTAGTAACGGATCCCTTAACATCATGTATGAATTAGGAGGTCGAGTGTCGTACGGTTCGTGAACGTGACCACATTCTTTGAATGTCGAATGGCTAAGTGAATACCTTCACCTATTCTGGGATGCCGAGAGTAAAACCAGGAATACTAGGAGTACATACGGTGTATAGAATTGGCAACGGACATCTGAATTCTTGGCGTGAGTATTACAGTAGGAAGTCAAATCGTCAGAGAACATTACCAATTTTTATAAGGTCATTCTCTATAATGAATAAGTTACCTTCCGTGAACGAATGCCGCTGTATCAAGAGTCCAACTTCGTGTTCAGAGATGCACATTGGTATACATTTTCGTGGTGGGCACCTTAATTTCATGGATCAATAACTAGAGCTAGAGTCAAACCGTTCGAGAACGTTATCACCTCCTTTGAAAGTCGCACATCTGAGTCAATTTCTGCAGCCATCCTTCGATTCCGAGTGGCAAATCAGGTGTACCATGACTAAATTCGCTGCGCTGTGTTGGCAATAAACACCTCAAACAACTATATGAATATTAATGTACAGCGTCACACAGCTGGAGAACGATACAAATTAGTTACATCATCATACGCCTTACCAAACACCTTACCTCCCTGGAACCGAACCCGTTATAGTGAGTGTTATGCTCAGTCCTCACGGCAACTAATTAGGAAACATTTTAGCAGACAGACAGCCTTCTTCATTTATGAATAGCAAAATAGGATTCTGACCGGTTGGAGATCGATCCCACCTTCATTGAAAGTCGCACACTTAATTCAACAGTTTCACCTATCGTGTGATTGCGGGTGTCAGACAACGTATTCCAGGAAAAAATGCGATGAACAATATTGGCAATGGACACCATAATTCATGGTATGAATATTAAAGTAGTGCATCCATCCTTTTGAAAACGTTACTACCTTCTTCTGAGTTGAAGGGCTAAGTCAATAGCTTCTCCTGTACTGTGATACCGAGCGTCAAACCAGGTATTCCGGGAGTAAATGCGATGTGCCGCATTGGCAATTTATACCTTAACTCACAGTATGAAGAATAAGGTACAGATTAACTCGCGAAATAAATATTGAAGAACAGTATCAAACCGCAGGAGATCGTTCCCAATTACTATAACGCCATACTCCATACCTGATACGTCACATTTTGCCAAGTTAATCCGCTATATCGTGGGTATAACTTCCGTTTCAGGGAAACAAATTAGTAGACATTTTTGTGGCGCGGACCTTAATGTCATGTATGAATAGGAATTCAGGGGTCATACCGTGTTGGAACGTTACAACATTTCTTGCTAGTCGAACGGCTATGTCTGTAGCATCACCTATCCTGTCTTCCCAAAGTCAAACCAGGTATTCAGCGAGTTCATCTGCATATCAGTATTGGCATTAGACACCATAATTCTCGGTTTGAATATTACAGTAGATCGTCAAAACCTATGAGAGCATTATCAATTGGTGTAAAGTCAAAGGTTTTACTGATGGTCTAACCTTTCGAGAACCGATCCCGCTGTATCGAGAGTATAACTACGCGTTTAGAGAATCACATTAGTATACACTATAGTGATGGCATGATAATTTCATGTATGAATTGGAATGTCGAGGGTAACACTTTTCGAGACCGTTACCAACTCCTATGATATTCGAAAGCCTAATGGAATAGCTTAAACCATCCTGCGATTCCGAGAGTCAAACCAGGTACTCCGGGAGTCAACCCGCTGAACATTATTGGTATTACTCAACTTAATTCACCGTTTACATATTAAAACTACCGTGAAACTGTTTGAGAACGTTACCATTTGCTATAAAGTCAAACTCTTCACCGAAGGCAATACCCTCTGAGAAAATAACCCGCTCTATCGTGGGTATAACTTCGTGTTCAGAGAATGATATTAGCATTCATACAATGACGGCACCTCAAATGCGTGTATGAATTAGACGACCGACGGTCATGTCATACGGGAACGTCACCTCCTTCTGCGAGAGACTAACGGCTAAGTCAATAGCTACAACTATCCTGTTTTTCCGAGAGTCAAACCGTTCATTCTTGGTGCATATCCGCAGAACCGTATTGGTCATAGGCAGCTTATTTCACGGTATGAATATTAAAGCAGAGCATCAAGCCGTTATAGAGCTTTACCTATTCGCAGAGACTCAAAACTTTTACCGAAAGCCTTACGCTCCGCGAACCTAACCCGCTACAGCAAGTGTCTTGCTTACTGTTCAAGGAAACAAATTAGTAGATACTGTATCAGACGAACAATTTAATTTCATGCATCAATAGGCAGATGGAGGGTCAAATCGTCCGAGAACGATACCACCTCTTTTGACAGTTGCATGGCTAATGCAATAGCTTCACCTTTCCAGTGATTTCGTGTGACAAGCCATGTATTCTGGGATAAAAGCAGCCGAACAGAAATAGCCTTATAAACCCAATTGCACTGTATAAATATTGAAGTAGTCAGTCAAACCGTTGTAGCGCGATACCAATTTGTACCGAGTCAAACTCTTACAGAAAGCCTTACCTTCGGTGAATCCAACCCGCTGTAACCAGAGTATAACAATGTATTTATTGGACCATACTACTATAAATTTTAGAGACGGCAACCTTTATTTCATGCATGAATTCGAACATGGAGTGTCAAACCGTTCTAGAACGTTTCAGCTTTCTCTGAAAATCGAACGGCTATGCCAACCGCTTCAACCATCCCATGATTACAAAAGTCAAATCAGGTATTATGCGAATAAACCCGCAGCACAGTTTTGTAACAAGATACGCAATTTCCCTTTATACATACTGAGTTAAACAATTCTACAACGTTACCAATTCCTCTTTAGTCAAACTTCTTACCGTTGTCCTGGCCTTCCGAGAAGCTAACCCGCTGTATCGAGAGTATCCATTCATGTTCAGAAAAACATATTAGTATTCATTTAAATAAAGGGCACCATAATTTCTAGTGCGAAAAAGTAGATCCAATTTCATGCCGTTGGCGGAGGATACCACCTTCTTTGAGTGTCGAACGGCTATGTAAAATGCTACACGTATCCTGTGATTCCGACAGTCAAACCAGGTACTCTGGAAGTAAATACGCTGTATAGTATCGGCATTAAAAACTCTACTTCACGGTATAGATATTAATGTACAGTGTCACACAGTTGTACAACATTCCCCATTGGTATAGAGTCAAACATTCTACCGCAGGCATTAGCTTCCGCGAAGCTGACCCGCTGCATCGCCTGCATATCTTCGCCTTCAGAGAAACAATGTGTTATACATCTTAGTGTTGTGCACGATACTTTCATGTATGAATTACTAGATCGATGGTCCAACCGTTCCCGAACGTTACACCAGCCTTGAGAGTCTAACGGCTAAGTCAATAGCTTCACATATCCTGAGATACCGAAAAACCAACCAGATACTGCGGGAGTAAATGCGACGTACTATATTGGCAAAAGACAACTTAATTCACGGTCTGAATATTAAGGTAGAGCGTCAGTCCGTTTGCGAGCATTGCCAATTGATATAAAATGAAACACTTTACCGATGCCCTTACCCACGAAGAAGCAAGCTCGGCGTTTCTAGGGTATAACTTCATGTTCAGAGAAAGAGGTTACTCTTCATTTTAGTGACGGGCACCTTAACATCTTGTATGAATTAGAAGATCGAGTGTCTAACCGTTCGAGAGCGTTAACACCTTATGTACGGAGACTAACGTCTAGGCCAATAGCTTCACCTATCCAGAGATACCGAGAGTCAACCCAGGTATTCCGAGATCAAATACACTTAACAGAATTGACAGTGGAGATCTTATTTCCCTGCATGAATATTGAGGCTGAGAGCCAAACCTTCGGACATCATTGCCAAATAGTGTAAAGTCATTATTTTTACTCAATACCTTTCCGTCCGAAAACCAAATGCGCTGCATCGAGAATATGACTTCGTGCTCAGAAAAGAAATTAGTATACGTTTTAGTGGCGGGCACCTTAATCTCATGAATGGATTAGTAGATCGAGTGACGAACGGTACGAGTACGATACTACTTTATGTGTGAGACGAACGGCTAAGTAAATAACTATAAATATCCTGCGATACCAATAGTCAAACCAGGTATTCCAGAAGTACATACGCTGTACAGCATTGGCCGTTGACACGTAAATTATCGGCATGCGCATTAAAGAATGAAGTCAAGTCGTCGGAGAACATTTCAAATTGTTATAGAGTTATTCTGCTTACAGACTGCGTTACCTTCCGACAACATATCCACCTGTATCGAGAGTATGATATCGATCTAAGAGAAGCAAATTAGTATACATTTCAGTGACGGGAAGCTTAATTTCATCTTTGAATTAGATGGTCGAGTGTCAACCGATAGAGCACGATACCACCTTCATTGAGAGTCGAACGGCTATGTCAATTGCTTCACCCATCCGGTGATTCCGTGAACCAAACCAGGTTGCCCGGGAGTAAATTCGCTTGAACGTATTGAGAATAGACACCTTTATTCACGCTTGGAATATTAAAGCAGGTAGACAAACCGTCGGAGGTCATAACCAATTCGTATGGAGTCATTCTTTTTACCGAATACATTACCTGCCGAGAATATTAACCTGCTGTAGGGAGTGTCTTGCTCGCTGTTGACGGAAACAAATTAGTGGACATTTTAACAGACGGACACCATATTTTCATGCACGAATAGCAATGCCGATGTTCAAACCGTTCAAAAATGTTATCGCCGTCTTTGAAAATAGAACGGCTGAGTTAACAGGTTCACTCGTCCTGTGATTCCGAGAGTCAAACCACGTATTTCTGGGATAAATCCGCAGAACAATAGGCACCATAATTCAGGGTTTGAATATAGAAGCAGACAGTCAAACCCTTGTAGAACGTTACCTATTAGAATAGAGTCAAACATTCTACCGATAGCCCAATCCTTGGAGACGCTATCCCGCCGTGTCGAGAGTATAAATTCGTATTCATAGGACGAAGGTACTAATCATTTTTGTGACGGTCACTTTAACTTCATGTCCGAATCAGTACATGCAGGGCCAAACCGCTCGAGAACGTTGCCGCTTCTGAGTCAATCGCTCCACCTATCCTGTGACTCCGAGTGGCAAACCGGGTATTCCGGGATTAATTTCGATGAAAGGTTTAGGCAATAGACCCATTCGTTCACGGTCTGAATATTGAAATAGGGCGTCACGCCGTGTAAGATCGTACCAAATGCCACAAAGTCAATCGCATTTCCGAAGACCATTCCCTCCGAAAAAATAACTCGTTGTATCGAGAGTATAACATCATGTTCAGGGGAACATATTACTGTACATCATAGAGACGACCACCTTAATTTAATGTAAGGATTAGAAGATCGAGGACAAGCCGTTCGAGAACGATACCACCATCATTGAGGGGTGAACGGCTAAGCCAACAAAATCACATATCCTGAGATTACGAGTGTCAAACTTATTTATTCGGGCAGTAAATTCGCGTTACAGTATTTGTAATTGATGCCATATGTCAAGATATGAATATTAAGGCAGACCGTCAGATCGTTATAGTACGCCAGCTATTCGTATAGAGTCAAACCTTTTACCGAATGTCTTAAATTCCGAAAACATAACCTTTCCGGTAGTAAATCTGCTGAAGAGTATTGCCAATAAACACCATAGTTTATGGTTAGAATAAAAAAGTCGAGCGTCAAACCGTTTGAGGGCATGGCTAATTTTGATAAAGTCTAACAGTTTGCCGGCGGCCATACCTTTGGTGAAGCAAACCCGCCGTTTCGAGGATATAGCTTCGTGTTCAGAGAAAGAAGTTATTCTTCATTTCAGTGACGGGCACCTTAACTTCATCTATGAATTAAAATATCTAGGGTCAATTCGTTTGAGAGCGTTACCTCCATCTTTGAGATTCAAACAGCTAAGTCAATAGCTACACCCATCCTGTCTTTCCGAGAGTTAAACAATGTATTCCGGGATTAAATCCGATGAACAGTATTGGCAGGAGACACTTTACATCACGACATGAATATTGAGATTCAGAGTCTAACCGTCAGAGAACATTACGAATTCGTATAATAGTCATTTTTTTAACCAAATACTTTACCTTCCGAGAACCCAACACCCTGCAGCGACTGTGCTCCTTATTTTTTACGTTTTCAGATTAGTAGACATTTCAGCAGACGGATACATTATTTTCATCCATATATCGGAACATCGGGGGCAAACGGTGCGAGAACGTAACCAGCTCCTATGAGCGTGGCACTGATACGTCAATACCGCCAACTGCCCTGTGATACTGAGAATCAAACCAGTTGTTTCGGGAGTATCTCCGCTGGTTTGTATTGGCAATGGACAAATTAATTCGCGGCCTGAATATTAATGTAGTGAGTCAAACCGTCGGAGAACATTACCAATTTCTTGAAAGTAATACTTCTTTATTTTTACGCATCACCTTACCTTCCACGAACCTATCCCGATTTCGCGAGTGTCTTGCTCCGAGCTCACGGAAATAAATTATTAGACGTTTTAGCAGTCGAACGTGTTACTTTTTTGTATGAATAGGAAAATCGAGAGTCAAATCTTTCGATATCGTTGGCATCGTCTTTGAGAGTCGAACGTCTACGTCACTGGCTTCAACTATCCTATGATTCCGAGCTTCACACCAAGCATCCCGGGTGTAAATCCGCAGTACAGTCTGGGCATTAAAATCCCAACTTCCAGGTGTAAGTTTTAAAGTAGAGTGTTACACAGTGGTACAAATTTACCTACTGGTATATAGATTAAATATTCATCGAACGCCATACCAACCGCGAAGCTAGCGCGCCGTAAAATATAGTCGGGTTTAGTAAATCACATTAGTGTACATTTTAGTTGCGGTATTTAAATTTCATGTATGAATTAGAAGCTGGAGTTTGAAACAGTTCGAGACCGTAACCACCTTCTATGATATTCGAACATCTAAGCCAATAGCTTCACATATCCTGTGTTTCATAACGATTGATAAAGTTACCAATTAGGGTAAAGTCAAACGTTTTACCGAAGGCCTCACCTTCCGCGAACATCACCCGCTACATCGAGAGTATAACTTCGCGTCTAGAGAAACACATTAATGTACATAATATAGACGGTCACCATTATTGCGAGCATGAATTATACGATCACGGGTCAAACCTTTGCAGAGCTTTACGACGTTCGCTGAGTGTCGAACGACTAAGAAAATAGCTTCTGCTATCCTGTGATACCGAAAGTCAAACCAGGTATTCCGAGAGCACGTCCGCTGGACAATATTGGCAATAGACAGCTTATTTCACGGTATGAATACTATGGTAGAGCGTCAAATGGTTATAGAGCTTTATCTTTTGGTGTAGAGTCAAATTTATTTACCGGAGGCCTTGCCGTCCGAGAAGCCCATCACGCCAGAGATAGTGTCCTGCTTGGAGTTGCCGGAAACAAATTAGCAGAAATTTTAGCAGACGGACGCCTTATTTTCATGCATGAAAAGAAAACACGAGAGTAAATCCGTTCGAGAGCGTTACCACCATCTTTGAAAACAAAACGGTCAGGTCAGTGGCTTCAACAACCCCGGAATTCCGAGAGTGAAACAAGTCATTTCGGAGTAAGTCCGCTGAACTAGATAGGCAATTGACACCATAATTCACGGGATGAGCATGAAAGTTGAGAGTCATACTGTCGGAGATCATTATCAATTGGTATAGAGTCACTCTTTTTACTGAAGTCCTTACCTTCCGAGAACAACCCGCTGTATAGATTGTATAACTTCGTGCTCAGAGAAAGAAATTAGTATCCATTTCAGTGACGAGCCCATAAATTTCTTGTATCACTGAGAGTGTTGGTTGTCAAATGGATCGGGAACGTGACCTTTCGTTGAGAGTCGATCGGCTAAGTCAGGAGCTTCACCTATCCTGATATTCCGGGATTAGAACCAGGCAGTACAGGATTATATCCGTTGAAGAGCATTGTCAATAGAAATATTAATTCAGGGTTCTAATATTAAAGTCGCACGCCAAATCTGCGTAGAACGAAATTTATTCCTATAGCGTCAAATTTTTTACCGAAGGCCATACCTTCCGAGAAGCCCAACCCGCTGCAGCAAGTGTCTTGCTCAGTGTTCAAGGTAGCGAATTAGTATCATTTACTCCGGGCATACATGGTTTGACTCTTCGAATATTGGAATACGTCAAGATATGGACTTAGCCGTTCGTCTCTCCAAGAAAGTGGTAACGTTCTCGATCCGTTAGACGCTCGATCTTCTATTACATACGTGCAGTTCAGGTGCTCGACACTAAAGCGAATACTAATTTCCTTCTCGGAACACGAAGCTATACCCCCCCCCCCACATATAGCCGGTTTGTTTTTCGAAGGGTAAGGTCTTCGGCAAAACCATCGACTTTATTGCAATTGATATCGTTCTGGAACGGTTTGACGCTCTATTCTAATATTCAAACCGTCAATTACGGTCGTCTACTAACAATACTTTCAGTGTGTTTACTACTGGCATTCTGGGCTTGACTCTCGGTATCACAATGGTAGGTGAAGCTATTGACTCGAAGGTACTATTCTCAAAGAAGTAGGTAACGATCTCGGAGGGTTTGATACTCGATCTTCTAATTCATATTTGAAAATAATGTGTGCTTCTGCTATAATGAATACTCGTTTGTTTCCTTGAACAGTAAGCATGAAACTCGTTAAAGCGGGTTAGGTTCCAGGAACGTTATGTTTTCGGTAAAAGAATGACTCTATACCAATTGGATATGTCCCCCGACGGATTGACCTTCTACTTTATTATTCATATTGTGAATTCCGGTGTCTGTCACCAATATTTTACAGCGGATTGACTTCCGGAATACCTGATATGACTATCCGAGTCACAGGATAGGTGAAGCTATTGTCTTAGCGATTCGACACTCAAAGGAGGTGGTAAGTTTCTCTAATGGTTTGACTATCGATTTTGATATTTATATATGAAAATGCAGTGTCTGTCTACTATCATGTCAACTAATTTGTATCCGTGAACATAAAGCGAGACACACGCTACTCCTGGTTAGGTTCTCGGAAGGTAAGGTACTCGGTAAAAGGTATGACTGTATATGAATTTTTATTTTTCCTCCACGGTTTGACTCTCTACTTTCTTATTTATTCTGTCCATTATGATGTCCTTTTTCAATGCTGTGCAGGGCGTTTACTCCCAGAATACTTGGCATGTCCCTCAGATTCACAGGATAGGTGAAGTTATTGACTTCGCCGTTTTACCGACGAAGAGGGTGCTAACGTTCTCTAACGGTTCGATCCTCGATCATCTTACTCATAACGAAATTAAGGTCCCCGTTGCTGAAATGATTACTAATGTGATTCCCTGAACACGAAGCTTATAGATACGGCGGGATAGCTTCTCCGACGGCACGGCATTTGGTAAAACGTTTGACACTATTCAATCTGGTAAAGCTTTCAAACGGTTTCATGCTCTTCTTCAATATTCAAGTCGGCAATAAAGGTAACCATTGCCGATAATATGCAGCGGATTAACACCTGATATACCTGGTGCTTCTGTTGGATTCACAAGGATAGGTGGAGCTATTGCTGTAGCCGTTCGACTCTCAAAGAAGGTCGGATGGCTCTCGAAATATTTGACGATCGATTTTTCTTTTGATACATGAAAATAAGGCATCCGTCTGCTAAAATTTCGACTAATTTTTTTCCGCGAGCACTAGGAATTACACTCGCTATAGCGCGGTATGTTCTGGGACGGTAGTGCAATCGGAAAAATGATTACTCTATACCAATCGTTAATGACTTCCGACCTATTGTCCTCCAACTGTAACATTCGTACAATTAATTAATGTGTCTATCACCAATACTGTTCAGCGGACTTACTCCTTGAATATCAGGCTAGGCACCCTGAATCGCAGGATAGGTGAAGCATTTAACTTAGGCGGTCGGCTCCAAAAAAGGGCGAAACATTGTCGAACGATAAAATACTGGATTTTCCTATTCGTACTTCAATTTATGATGCCCGTCGCTAAAATTAATACTAATTTCTTTCCCTCAACACGAAGATATACTCCCGATACGGCGGGGTATCTTCTCCAATGGATGGGCTATATGTAAATTGTTCGATTGTATATCAATACGTAACGTTCTACACCGGTTTGACGGTCTGCTCTAATCTTCAAGCCGCGATTTATGGTGTCTATTGCTAATACTGCTCAGCGGATTGCCTCCGGAATACCTGCTTTGACTCTCCGAATCACTGGATAGCTGAAGCTACTGACGTAGCCGTTCGTTTCTCACAGAAGGTGCCATCGCTCACGAACGGTATGACTCTCCACCTTCTAATTCATACACGAAGTTATTGTCACCGTCACTGAAATGAATATTGATTTCTCTCTCGGAATTGGAGCATATATTCTCGTTGAAGCTGGTGAGTTTCGAGGAAGGTAAGACCTTCGTTAAAACGTTTGATTTTATACCAATTGGCAGCGCTCTCAAACGGTTTGACGCTCCACTTCAATATTCAAACCGTGGATTAAGGTTTCTGTTGCCAATACCGTTCAGCGCACCTACTGCCGGAGTACCTGGTTTGACTCTCCGAATCACAGGATAGGTGAAGGTATTAACGCAGCCGTTCGTCTCTCACAGTACGTGGCAATGTTCTGGTGCGGTTTTACACTCAGTCTTTTAATTCATGCATGAAATTAATGTGATCATCACTAAAATGAAGACTAATTTCTTTCTCTAAACATGAAGCTAAACTATCGTTACGGCGGTTTAGCTTCGCCGAAAGGATGGACATTGGCAGAGTGTTTGACATTATACGAATTGGCAGTGCTCCAAAACGGTTTGACACTATACTTTAATATTCAAATCGTAAATTGAGGTGTTAAGGGCCACAGCGGTTCAGCGGACGTACTCCCGGAATACCTGCTTTGATACTACGAATCACTGGATAGGTGAAGCTAATGACTTAGCAGTTCGTCTCTCATAGACGTTGGCAACGATCTCGACCGGTTTGATCCTCGATCTTCTAATTCGTACATGAAGATAAGGCGCCCGTCCCTCATATGAAGACTTATGACTTTCTCTGAACACGAAGTAATACTCTCGATGAAGCCGGTGAGATTCGCGGAAGATAACGCCTTCGGAAAACGTTTGAATTTATACCAATTGCTAACGCTTTAAACCGGTTTGACACTCAACTATAATATTCACACCGTAAATTAAGGTGTTCAGAGCCAAAGCTGTTCAGCGGACATACTCCCGGAATAACTGCTTTGACACTACGAATTACAGGATAGGTGAAGCTAGTGACTTAGCAGTTCGTCTCTCATTGACGGTGGCAACGATCTCGACCGGTTTGATCCCCAATCTTCTAATTCGTACATGAAGATAAGGTGCCCGTCCCTCATATGAAGACTTATGCCTTTCTCTGATCACGAAGTAATAATCTCGATGAAGCCGGTGAGACTCGCGGAAGATAACGCCTTCGGTAAACCTTTGACTTTTTACCAATTGATATCGCTCTGGGACGGTTTGACTATCTTCTTTAATATTGAAACCAAGAATTGCGATGTCTAATGCCATTACAGTGCAGCTGAATAACTCCAACGGTACCTCGTTTGACATTCGGAATCACAGGATAGGTGAAGCTATAGACATAGCCCTTCAATTTTCAAGGAAGGCGGTAACTTACGCATCCGGTTTGACCCTAGATCTTCGATATGATACACGAAATTAAAGTGTGACAATAGGATGTATAACAATTTGTCTCTCTGAACGTAGAGTTATACATAGGATATAGAGGGATATTGCTTCGGGGTGTATGGTCTTCGTTATAACGTTTCATTTTATATCAATTGGTAGCGCTCTCAAACGGCTTGTCGCTCTACCTTAATATTCAAACCGAGAAATAAGGTGACAAGTACCAATACTGTTCTACGAATTTACTCCAGGAATACCAGGCTTGACTCTCGGAATCAGAACTACATGTAAAGTTACTGACTCAGCCGTTCGACTCTCAAAGAAGGTGGTAACGATCCAGAACGGTTTGACTCTCAATACTCTAATTCATATTTGAAAAAATGGTGTGCTTCAGATATAATGTCTACTCATTTGTTTCCGTGAGCACTAAGCGTGACACAGGATACCGCATGCTAGGTTCTAGGGAGGGTATTTTTTCGGTAATAAGAATGACTCTATACCAATTGGTAATATTCTCCGACGGTTTGACCTTCTACTTTAATATACATACCGAGAATTATTTGAAATTATCTTCTGTTGACAAATATTACTATGTAAAATTTGTTCTATTGATATTTTCGACTAGTATTGTGGTGGGCTAATTTTATTGCATATATAATATGGAAACTTGTTCCATTGAAATTTTCTGCTGTTGACAAATTTTATTAAATTTAAAATATTAATAAACTGATTACTAAGCATACAGATTCATAATCTATCGATATATTATACAATGATATTTTATATGAAATATATATCTAATAATTTATTTTACACTATTCTGGTAGTATAAATAATTAATTTTATACTATTTTAGTCGAGTAGTATAAATTTATTTATTATAAACAAGTAATTATATACTATTTTAGTCGAGTAGTGTAAATCAATTGATTAAAAGTAATTAATTTTTCACTATTTTATTCGAGTATTATAAATTAACTTATAATAAATACTTAATTTTACACTATTTTAGTCGAGTAGTATAAATATATTTATTATAAACATTTAATTTTATATTATTTTAGTCGAGAAGTATAAATTAATTTATTATAAATAATTAATTTTACACTATTTTAATGGTATAAATAATTTTATACAATTTTAGTCGAGTAGTTTAACTAATTAATTTTATATTATTTCAGTTCAGTAGAAAATAATTATAATTAAATTATAATATTAGATTTTTAAATAACTATAATTTGAAATATAATTTAATTACTATTTATATATTTATTAATTATGTTATATTAATTTATTTAAATCTATGAATATTAGATAAATATTTATTAAATATAATCTATTAATTATTTCATTTATTTAGTGATACAAATCCTATAAATATTAAGTTGAAATAATTTAAATATTTATAGGTTTATTAATTATATAATTTATTTATGAATATAAAATCTATAAATATTATAATTTATTTTAATATTTTATAGTTCTATTAATATTGATTATAGGTTTATTAATTACTTTATAATAATTTATTCAAGGATATAAATATTTATAAATTTTTAACATTAATAGGTTTATTAATTATTTAATTTATTTAGTGATAGAAAACCAATAAATATTAAATGAATATAGTTTATTAATATTTATAGGTATATTAATTATTTAATTTAATTAAGAATGTAAAATCTTTAAATTATAATTTATTTTAATATTTTATAGTTTTATTAATATTATTCAATTATAGGTTTATAAATTATTTTTTGTAATAATTTATTTGAGGATATAAATATTAAAAAATTTTCAATATTAATGGCTATTAAGCTATTTACAGTAATTTCTTTAAAACTTATAAATATTAATAAATATAACTTATTTAATTATTATATGTTTAGATATATATATATATATATATATATATATATATATATATATACATATATATGATACATTCCTGGTTATTAGAAGCTCATGTAGAAGCTCCTTTTTTGATTCAATAATTTTAGCATCAATTATCTTAAAATTAGGATGTTATGGATTGTTACGATTAATATTTACTTTAAATACTATTTTTTTTAAATAAATAATTATATTTGAACAATTAGAATTTCAGGTATATTAATTTTAAGAATTATATGTTTACGTCAGTTAGATATAAAATTAACTGTTCCTATTTCTTCCATTATTCATACGAGAATAATATTAATAGGAATAATAACTTTTTCTAAATTATGAATTTATGGTAGATATATAATAATAATTCCTCATGGATTAAGATCATCTGGATTATTTTATTTAATTGAAATAGTTTATAAACAAACATATATACGTTTATTAATAATTAACAAAGGTTTAATTAATTTAATAGCTTCAATGTCTTTAATGTGATATATATTATGTTCTTCAAATAGATCTGCTCCTTTTTCAATAAATTTAATTAGAGAAATTTTTTTATTAACAAGTTTAATTTATAAATATAAAGTTTTATTATTAATATCATTTTGATATTATTTATTAAGATTTACTTATTCAATTTACTTATTTTCATTTATGAATCATGGTAACTTTATTTTAAATTTAACTTATTAAATGGTAAATTAATTAATCATTTTACTTTCATAATACATTGAATTCCTTTAAATATTTTTGTTTTTATTTAATTTTAATTTTAATCTAAATAATTATAAGACATTAATTTTAAAAATTAGTTTCATTAATAAAATATTAATTTTAAATTATAATTAAATTATATATTTACAGAATTTATTTGTTTCTTTAAGTTTATTTGTTTTGATTTTAAATTTTTATTATTTATTAATTAATAATATTATTATTGTAGAATGAAATATTTTTAGATTGAATTCTATAAAATTTAATTTTATAATTTATTTCGATTCAAAAAGAATAATATTTTTATTTTTAGTATCATTAATTAGATCAATAATTTTATTATAAAGTATTAGTTGTATAAATTTAGAAAATTTTTTATCTAAACGATTTTTTTGTTTATTAATATTATTCTTAATTTCTATATAATTTTTAATTATTAGTTTTAATATATTAACTATTATAATTGGTTGAGATGGATTAGGAATAATCTCTTATAGGTTTAATTAGTTATTATCAAAAAAATAAATCTTTTAATTCCGGAATATTAACAATTATTTTAAATCGCATCGGTAATTGTTCTTTATTAATATTAATTTCCATAATAATAATATTTGGTAGATGAAATTCATTATTATACAAACTTAATAATTTAATAACAATTTTATTTATTATATTAATTTTTACTAAAAGAGCACCCATTCCGTTTTGTACATGATTACCAATAGCTATAATAGCTCCAACACCAGTTTCATCCTTGTTTCATTCTTCCACATTAGTAACAGCAGGTGTATATTTAATATTTCGCTAATTAGAATTATTAGAAATAAATTATATAAATTTTATTTTATCAATTTCTAGATTAACAAAATTATATTCAGGTTTTTCTGCAAATTTTGAATAAGATATTAAAAAAATTGTTGCACATTCAACTTTTAGTCAACTAAGTTTTATGGTATGAATTACATCTTTAAACTTAATGGATTTAGCTTTTTTACATTTATTTATTAATTCAATGTTTAAATCTATAATTTTTATACGTGTAGGAAGTTACATTCATTATTGAAATAATAATCAAAATTTAAAATTTTTTACTGGAATATTTTTTACTTATCCAATAAAAAGATTAATTTTTATATTTTCTTTATTTAGTTTATTAGGTTTTCCTTTTTTAGTTGGATTTTATTCTAAAGATTTAATAATTGAAAATTATTTTATTTCGAAAATAAATTTATTTAGAAATTTAAACTTAATTATTAGAACAATATTAACTATTATATATTCTTTTCGAATTATAATAAATTTATTAAATAAAAATTTAAATTTAAATTTAATTTACATTAAAGTTGGTAGTTATTAAATTTTTGCATATTAATTATAATCATTTTTAGAATTTTTTAAGGTAAAATTATATTTAATTTAATGTTTATATTAGAAATTATAATTTTAAACTTTTTTATAAAGATATTAATTTTTAAAGTATTTATACTAGGATTTTTTTAAATAGAATTTTAAATAAATTAATATTTTCAAAAATATTATAATTTTTTATGATAACATTATAAATTTAAACTTAATTTATAAAAAATCTTATTTAAAATCATTACAATATATTTATTTATATGATATTATATTTGAAAAAATTATTATAAAATTAATTGCAAGTAAAGTTATATTATTATCAAATAAAATCAATATTTATTTCAATTTTAAAATTTATAATATTATTAATTTTTATATTTTCAGATTTTTATTATTAATTTTTTTAATTAAATTATTTATTTATTTATT
>NW_027470958.1:0-30761 GCF_051020765.1 Lasioglossum baleicum
ACCTAATCGAACCTAACCCAAAACCATATACGAAACACCCCGTTGCAGCGAACCTCTGCCATTTCCCCTAGCATAACCTCACAGATATCAGCCGTCAATCTAAAAATCCAAATTCAATAGTTTTCTTTTTCTTTTACGTCAACAGTTTATCGACACCCCGTATATCCGAACCAAGGATACACGAAGGCGGTTTCCCATTGAAATTTCTCAACAATAGACGCCGTCCACGTAAAATGGCCGCTTCACGAGCGGAGCCCCGCGGAATTCGCGTTCGATTAACGATCCAGAGGGAGAACGTGGTTTAATCGTTTTAAGAATCGTACCCGACAAAACGATGAAAAGATGGAAGAGAAAAAAAAAAAAAAAAAAAAAAAAAACTAAAAAAATAAAAGTATAAGAAAGAAACAAAAAACACAAACAACTTTTGTGCAGCTTACGGAAAGGTGTTCCTGGTGCGTAAGAGAACGGGCACAGACGCCGGCCGCCTCTACGCCATGAAAGTCCTGAAGAAAGCGTCCATCGTGCAAAGAAAGAAGACGACCGAGCACACGAAGACGGAGAGACAAGTTCTGGAGGCCGTTCGGGGACAGTCCTTTTTTAGTTACGCTGCATTACGCCTTTCAAACGGACGCCAAGCTGCATCTGATTTTAGGTGAAATCTCGAGATGATTGTCCCATCCGATCCGAGGAACGAACACATTCATATTTTTTTTCCGATCAGATCGTTCTTTGGGTCTGGTTGCTGCTTCAACCTGGCTTCTCAATCCGCATATTACGAAACAAGACATTTGTACCTCCGCAATTCTTTTTTTTTATTTCCCTTGCTGTTTCAATTTTTCTTTACTTCGGCTGAGTGCAGGATTCTTTTGTATAATTAATTTACGAGTTGTGTAATTTTAAGATACACGGAATTTTGCAATATTCGAAGTTTGGTATTAATATATTAAATAAAAGATTTTACGCCGCGTATAAACAGCAGCAGACGGTGAAAAACTGTAGTTTCAGCGAGAAAAGAAGAAAAAAAAAAAAAATGGGAATTAGCGACGTCGAGATATTTACCGCGAAGTGGATAGAAAACACGCGATTTTATTGAACCAATTAACAAATCTTCTTGGCGCGTTATACCAAACAGCGGAATCTCGACAAATTTTCCACTGTGTCTCTGGCTGCATCTAAATTTCAGTCTCGTTTTCTCTCCGTGCGCGGCTGTATCGCGATTTTTTTGGTGAAAATCCGAGACGAGGGAAACGTATGGTCAAGGCGGTTTTCAAAACACGATGCAATCGTGACATCATCCTCGAGTCGCCCGTGCAACGTTGTGCAATGTTTCTCCCTCGTAGAAGCGTGCAATCATTCCGCGATTTCGTTTCTTCCTCAATTATTTCTCCGCAGAAGCTATATCGCAATATGCGAATTATTTTTTCCTTTCGGTAATAGCGCGAGTCGGCTACCGTTTCAAAGCATTAAACACCATTTTTCGGTATTATCTAACGAATCTAACGAAAATCGGCAAGCTCCTGCTCGTAATTATACTTTTAATACACTATTCGCGATTTCGAAACTAAAAATTCGCGATACCGAAACTAAAAATTTCCGATTCCTTGTAAAATTTTCGAAATTAAGGTTTGTTCTATTCCAAATTACCCCAATTTATTAATTTATTTTTACACATTACGCAAATAAAAATATTTGCGCGATTCTTTATTGCTTATATATTATTCTGGTCTCCGAATCAGGAGAATTTGTAACCTTATAATAATTCTTTCGAGTGGACAATGAGAGCGTATTCTGTTTCGAGTAAAAAGGTTGTCAGAAGCGAACGATCGGTGCTTATTAAAATATCCAAAAATACTCGAGATCTTTCCCATTCTGCAAAGAGCACAATTGAATCCGAAATCCTGCACAGCCGCTTTATCGATGAATATTTCATACCTTTCAGCCAAATATCTCGCTGACGAGTTTACCAGAGACGGTAAACAGAGGGGAATAAAGTATCGTCATACCGGTTCTAGAAACAATTACTCTATTTCCCTTTTTTCCTTCCTTTTCTCATACCTTTCTGTTTCTTTCAAACGGCTATCACGGGATGGCGTGAACGATTCGCGAGATAGTAAGAGAGAGAGAGAGAGAGAGAGAGGTCTCTCTCGCGTCGAGATCCTCGGATCTCTTTATCCCGAGGGACACCGCTCGGAGTTTAACCCTGTATTTCGCATTTTTTGCAGATTATGTCAGCGGAGGCGAGCTGTTCACGCATCTGTATCAACGGGAACACTTCACCGAGGACGAAGTGCGAATCTATATCGGCGAAGTTATTTTGGCACTGGAGCATCTACACAAAGTAAATGTCCTTCCCCTGCGCGGTTTTCGAGTATAATCCGAAGACCCTGTTGATTCGAAAATTCACACGCGAAACGTTTTCGCCTTTGATCGGTTGCTCGGATGAAATTTTTAAAATGGTACCTCTTGGAAACGAGCAGGTAAAATCGCGAAAGAATCGAACGGCGAGTGTGGTGTCAGCGAAATATCGAATGTAGATAAAAGTAACGATGCAAGGAGTACAATTAATAGCAGAGGTTCAGGTTTGATCGAGTATTATTATGGAATAATGACCGAAAATTACTGCAGGTAGATTATGTCATTAAATTCAAGCGTGCTTTCTTCGTTAAATATTTGTCATTTCGATCTGTTCGAATACTTTTGCAACCGACTGTATGAGACCTGTAATTTTAGGAAGTTGAATGGACTACAACCTATAGTTTGCCATCTTTGTACCGCGTACTAGCTTAGACCTGAAAGCTCTCTTTTTGATAGTTTACAAGGCATTGCATAAATCGTCGTTGTTATCGCGTTATTCCCGGACTGTAGAACCTTGGCCTTGAAACCGTACGTTTAGGTATACACAAAGGCAAAGCGAGTCCTTTCTAACGAAGTTCAGCCTACACTCGAGTTAATTAAACTTAGATTTATAGTAATCCAGTCGCCAGAGTGTGCTTGAAAATTCATTACCGTGGGCTCGAAGCTAATTGCAAAAAATGAAGCAATTAGATACCCCTTTTCCCGTGGCCGCCTAATTGAGCCTTGGCTATCTAAGCCTACATCTGTCCATTTTCTACTTTCTACCCCTGTTATCCTGTTCGCAAACGATTCAATCTCGACGGTTGCTCGGTAAATCGGGGAAAAGGGGGAGGGGATATAATTTTCGGCGCTGCTAATGCTACACGCGCTCGGTTCGCGAATATTGCCGGTTTGCCGGATAAATTATTCAAATATTTCCGCTCTTATCTGGCATGCTAAATCGGCGAAACACACAATGTTGCATTTTCTGTTGCAGCTGGGTATAATTTACAGGGACATTAAGCTAGAGAACATTCTGTTGGACAAAGAGGGTCATATCGTGTTAACAGATTTCGGGCTGAGCAAAGAGTTCCTGCCGCACGAAAGGGACAGCAACGCCCCGTGCTTACTCCTTTTGCGGAACTATCGAGTACATAGGCACCGGAAGTGGTACGAGGGGGCTCAGCGGGACACGATATTGTGAGTCAGGATGAATTTACGTCACGATTTGTTCCCTTCGTTCCTGGAACTTCGTTATCGCCGCCCGTACTCCCTGCTTGTCAGATACATTTTTATCGATTCGTTATTCCTTCCTCCGCGGTTCCTCGAAAGGAATCGCTACTTTCCTCTCTCCGTTTCTGTATCGAAACGGGAAAAACAGGGGAAAAAACGCGAGCGAGGAATATCTGGACGAAATTGGAGTCCGAGGAAGCGAGAAAATGCTGGAAATTCTCACTGGAAAGCGTCCGTTCGTGGTCTTACCCTTATTCTCTAATCGATGTTAACCTTTGCGGTGTGAAAATTACAAAGTATACCAATAGCATAAATAAAACTGACATTCGATCAAATTTGTCTCGAATTTGGATCAATGCAAATTCCAAGTAAAGAATTCGAAAGCGTTAAAGACTGCTAATAAGAAAATTGAAATGTAATTCGGACCGCGAAGGGTTAATCCACGGAAAACGGTTTTCCCGCTGAGAGCGAAACAATTATAGCAGAGTTGGGTGGAAGCATGACCTCATCGAACCTTGGTATTTCACCGTTTTGCAATTTAACGATCGCTATCGGGAGTTGTGGAAGTTCGGTAGAGGCTCGAACGAACCTCCATCCGAAGTCCAATCCGTCCGGCGCGCGTAACGCGTTCGGTCAACAACGAGGTTCCAGGAATAATCTATCTGCATAATTTTCGATGCTAAATATTTAACGAGGGCCGATTTGCAGGCGGTGGACTGGTGGAGCGTGGGCGTGCCTCACGTACGAGCTGCTGTCCGGCGCTTCGCCTTTTACGGTCGAGGGCGAGAAGAACACGCAACAGGACATCTCGCGTCGGATACTGAAGACGGACCCGCCGATTCCGAATCACCTCAGTCCGATCGTCCGGGACTTCATCCTGCGTCTGCTCGTCAAGGACCCGCGGCAGCGTCTCGGCGGCGGTCCGGGGGACGCGAAGGAGCTGAAGGAGCACCCTTTCTTCAAGAAGGCGCCGTCGCCGTTCAGCTGGGACGCCCTGAGAGACGCGAGATACCGCCGCCGTTCGTGCCGCGCATCACCCACGAGCTGGACACCAGCAACTTCTCGGACGAGTTCACGAAGATGATCGCAGCCGACAGCCCGGCAGTGGTCCCTCCCCAACCATGACAAGATATTCCGAGGTTACTCGTACGTCGCGCCGTCTATACTGTTCGGGGGACAACGTGGTGAGCAAGGACATCTTCAAGGAGGCGACGAAGGCGAACACCGAGCCTCAGAGGACCCTCGGCGTCGGACGTCCCTGGCGGCCAGGTTCGAAGAGTCCACGTTCTTCCAGGCTTACGAGTTGGACCCTCGAGAAGAGGCCTTAGGCGACGGCAGCTTCTCGGTGTGCCGCAAGTGCAGGCACAGGAAAACGTTGGAGGAGTTCGCGGTGAAGATCGTGAGCCGCAGGATCGACTGCGGGAGAGAGGCCAGCCTGCTGAGGACCTGTCAGGGCCACCCGAACGTGGTGAAGCTGATCGAGGTGCACCAGGACAGAGCGCACACGTACTTGGTAATGGAGCTGTTGTCCGGGGGAGAGCTGTTGAGGAGGCCGAGGCCCTTCAACGAGCAGCAGGCTAGCAGGATAATGCGACAGCTCGCGTCGCGTCGGTGCGTTTCATGCACACCCGAGGCGTGGTCCATCGGGATCTAAAGCCGGAGAACATAGTGTTCGCCCACGAGGGCGAGGACTCGCCGGTGAAGATCGTGGACTTCGGTTTCGCGAGGATAAAGCGCGGCTGCGAGCCTCTGCACACGCCCTGTTTTCACTCTTCCTTACGCGGCGCCGGAGGTGGTCGCCAGGCAAGGCTACGATCAGAGCTGCGACCTCTGGAGCCTCGGCGCCATCTTGTACTCCGTGCTGTCCGGCAAGCCTCCGTTCAGGGACAGGCTCGCCGGACCTGGCCACCAGGATCAGGGCAGGGTGAGATCGATTTCGACAGCGAGTCCTGGAGCCAACGTTGTCCAACTTCGCGAAACAAGTGGCGAAAGGCTTGTTGACCGTAGACCCGAGCAAAAGACTGACAGCCAGCGGCTTTGGCGAATCATCCTTGGCTGAACGAGTCTAGCTCGTTCGACGTGACCTCTTCGTTCGACATGACCACTTCCTCGTCGGACGTGGGTCACGCAGGACACCGCGAACGCTGGTGCTAGAGAAGCCAGAGGGCTTCCGGTTTGCGCGAGGTGGACGGAGCCAGACTTGCACAGCGCAGGAAGCTGCACAAGCGTTCCACTTCCAGCTCCGTGTCGTCCTCCGCGTCCACCACTTCTTCCAGTCCCTCTGTACAACTCCTCCGACCTCCTAGCGCAGCGACAAACCTCGCAACCTCTGCGTCACCTGCGCAGCCGAGCGCGTTCGGACTTCGGCGAGGACAAGGTGAACGAGTACCTCAGCTCGCTGTCCTCGTCCTCCGACTCGAACTCGCCGAGGATCATGCAGCAGGAGCCATCGAAGAAGCGACGCAAACGCGACGAGGACGAAGAGACGAAGTCGAAGAGGCATAAAAGGCACGTGGAAATGCAGCGAGATGTACAAGAACAGGATCGGCCCGGTGACCAGGTCCAGGAAGAGGAAACTCGAGGGAGCAAACGTGTGAACGGGGACGGTCTGGCGGTGATAGAGCCATGCGAGACCAGCCACGTGGACTTCAGGGAGATCCACCGGAAACAGAAGGCAGGGGAAACGGCCCAAGAGGCTCGCTACCATTACCGTGGAGTAGACGAAGCTCACACAGCACCTTCTCCTATCTCTCCTATGTATATGTATGCATTTCACGTGATGTTGTAACGTTGGCTGCCTTCGAAGCTCGACCGATTCGGGCGACACACATTGCGTCATTCCTATTTCCGGGACTTCGCTCGGGGACCGTTCTAAGTTTTCCGCCAGCCGCGATAGTTGGAACTATCTTTTTTCCTTTTTTTTTTTTTTTGTTTTTTTTCGAGTTCGTTGTCTGTGACACATTACCTAGCGGTTTAGGTAACGTTGATTGGGGTATAGAACTTATGCGAACTGTATAAAGCAATATGACGGAGGGAAATTATTTTACGAGGAGTTCGGCGTTTTGGTAGTAGCCGAACTCTCCGTTTCGTTGGATTTTACGCCACGAAAGGGAGCTCGAGAGCATAGGATAAGTTTGGAATGTATCTCGAGTACGTTTAAGAAGCTCCGGCAAACTCGTGTCCCCGAACGACATTGTTCCTTATCGCAATCTTTAAATTATTGTAGATACGTTTAATTTTATGCCATGCTTAGGGTTACGTATCATCGAACGGAGCTGCGGAAAATAGTATTTTAAGTAGAAAATAACGAATACGTGTTCCTCGTTTTCCTTCTCTCTTTTTTTTTTAAAGAGCCATCGTAAACTCGCGAGACCTAAACTAAAAGAATCTACCAGACGTTCTCGGATCACGACTGTTGTCTATCCTGTTAGGGAAGCTTCGAAACCAAACGTATAGACCTTTATTATTAACTATTTTATAATAGCCTTTGTATCGTCGTTTATTTTGTATTAGATTTTCCAATGGTTATTCGTTTTCTATCGCGAATACTATATCTGACAGCTCTCTCCGCGTCGATATTGTGTATATAAATAAATTCTCAGAATGAGTTAAAAGCGTTCTCGTCGCAGGGGAACGTCGACTTGGTCGATTTGTACAGAAAAACAAAACACGATTCTCCCTCGAAAACGCGACGGAAGATCGACGGAACGATCCCACGCGATCGCTTCCCTCCGATTCGTTTTCTTTCTTCGCGTTGTCTGTGATCAACCGTGTAAAAACGAAAGCAAAGAGGTATGTAATGAAAATGCAAAAAAAAAAAAAAAAAGAAAAAAAGAAGGCGAGTCGTCGAAGCGCACGATCGTTTCGTCGAGTCGTCGTCGATTTGCTCCGCGATCCTCGCTCCGACCCCCTGATCTTTCTTAAAAACAAAGCACGGGGGAAAAAGAGAAAAGCAGACGAAGGGGGAAAGCGTGGAGAGAGAGAAAGAGAGAGAGAGAGAGAGAAAGAACAAACGACTTTGTGAAAAAAAAGAAAAAGAAAAAAAAAAAATAAATTTCGAATCGTGAAAATCACGCATAGAAAAATGTGCCTCAGAAAGACGATTTATAAGGCGTGTGCGAGTGTGGTGTTTACGCGTTTCGAACGATGGAGTAACGAATTTGGGAAAATGAAAAAGAAAAAAAAATGAAACTCGATTCATTCGGAATAACGTAATTAAATCGGTGGAAGCGGGAAAAATGTTTAAATGGGGCCCGTGTGTACCCCCCATCATCCCCCCCCCCCCCATAAAAAAATTATCGTATCGAGAGGAGAGTAAACGTATTGTGGTGTACACGTCGATTATTATTATTAATTATAAACATATTATATATATATACATATATATATGAAAGCAAAAGTATACACAGACTCTGATCGAAACGGTTCTGTTCACACGAGCATATGGTTCTGTTCACACGAGCATATATTATATCGGATACACGCTATTCTTATACATTGATTTTTAGTCCTGAATCTTTATAAGAAAAATATTATATATAAGGAGGAAAAAAATTTTATATATATATATATTATATATATATAAATATACTTATACATGCGGTGGACACACAAAATCATATACACGTGTACATTCTATATATAGGATGTTAGAGGATAGAGTCGATCAAGGTCATCGAGTATTGTAATGATAATGTATCGCACGTGTTTCCTTGCGATTCCTTCGTTTCGTGTAAATACGTTCTGATAACGTATTAATTTCTTTTCTTCTCCCTTTTTTTTTTTTTTTTTCTTTTCTTGCGAACAATGAAACAATCGTAAGCGTGCTAATTGTATTAACTAACGGAGCATCGAAATGTTTGTAGAGAGATAAGCGAGTTGAGAAAAGTTGCACTTCGTTTGAGAGAGAGAATGAGAGACATTGAAAGAAGTAAGATCGCGTTGAGATTTATTTTCGTAGAGACTTCGATACGGTTTTATTTAGCTCTTCGCTGCCTCGCAGAACAATTCAATTACGAATTCTAAAAGTTAAAATAATTACCGCTACACCATCTTTTATGTTTAATGTAATAATCTAATAATTATGTATCTTTTTGTTTCGGTTTGCTTCGCAGCGACGAGTTAAAATACGTGCCGTTAAGACAGGAAAGAAAGTTAGCTCTTCAATGCGTGATAGTTTATTAGATTTCAGTGTTTTTATTATCCAACGATTAATTATGCGATGATTCGTGGATATGTTCGAGTACTTGTTCAAATTTAATCATGAAACTTAAGCAGACGATTCAGCGTGAAAAATCGAATCGAAAATGTGGAATGAAATTTTTGCGTACGAATCGCCGTTTTCGGAAAAATCCAGTTAGAAAGTACTTGGGGGCTATACCTAGTTTAACGACCAATGTTTTATTGAAAGTTCGTATATTCGTTGTTCAATTATACCTTTAAAAATTTGTAAAACACGAAGAATGGAAAATTGGAAAGGAATATGTAAAATTCGGACGCGAACGTATTTTGAAAAGTAATTTACTCAAAAACGGAGCCTCTTACGTGAAAATCTTCCTCTACGTTTTTTATTCGTTTTGTTAGATAGAACCAGGTGGTACGAATTTTCGACGTTATTCATTTATAATTTTATTTTTTATACTAAGATTCGTTACAGAGTCTCGCAAATTCTTCCAAAACCGTTACATCTTCCATTGCAAAAGCAACGAGTAACATCTTGAAGCAACCTTCCATCCGTTGAATTTTCGATTATTTCGGAAAACGAACAGATCCACGAGTCGCGATGTATCGAATTAGCGTTTAAGCCGAAGGCAATGGGAAAGGCGGGTGTCGACTGCTGTGAAAAAAAAGTGTGACATTAAAAAGAAAGAAAAAAAGAAAAAAAAAATAGCGGGAGAAACGAAAGGTGACGAAGAAGGGACGGCGAAGACTGAAATGGTTGTACACGGACTCAGGGAACAGAGAGACGCAACCGAGGAAAAAAATTCTCTAAAAAAAAAATCGATTACGGAGAGAATGAGAGCGTTCCACGTGAAAGGAAACGCGTGCTTCTACCAAAGACGACCGAAGCAAAATTGCTCTGCAAAGACCAAAAAAAAAAAAACGTCAAAAAGCCGAAAAAAAAGTCACAAAAAGAGAAGTAAAAATACAAAGAAAAAAGAAACTTAACCTTGTCGAGATATCGTAAGGCGTGTAATTGCTGAATCGTGTGTGATTTCGGGCGTAACAGTTAATCATATAACGAAGAAGACAAAAAAAGAAAAAAAAAAGATAATGAAAGAAAGAGATATTTAAATGAGAAAGGAACAGATATATAAAGAATTATATATTATATATATTTAATATAAGACTATATTAGAAGATCATATTTCTTTAATAAGAGGATATTTCTATTTAGGGATCGTACGAGTCATTATTGAATCTTTAATAAGTTGGAATCAGTTGGACCGTGCCCAGGAGGAACTGATTTTTTCTAGATACATATATCACTGTTACGTTATTAAAAATAATTAACAAAGAAGAAGGGGACGAACAAGAAGAACAAGATCCTTTGGAAAATATGTATATTTATACAGGGCGTCGTAAGAGTCTAGTGCATTCTTTTGATAATTCGAAATCGATCGAATCATCCATATCAATATGGCCGCGTTCGTTATGTTTACATTGATGTTTGTTGCAAAGATAGTATAGTGTTTCTGTTTGGTCCGAACTGAAAAGTTTGGCTGCTGTCTCTAGCGGAGTTTCGTTTTCTTTTCTTATTACGTATTATGGTTTCCCGTGAATGAAAGACCGAATAATTCTTCGGCCGCATGTGTTCGTACTGTCTGTTGTCTTGGTTAGGATTTTTCATTGTCAACGGATAAATAAAATTGTGCGATAGACTTTTGAGACATCCTATATGCATATATTATATATAGTTATATACGGATTCAAGCTTGTACCATACGATAAAGAGTGCTGTTCTGTTGCTATAAGTACGTAAGAGAGACGAGATACCTTTGTTACTACTGGTTGTTAAATATATCATAACATAATATTTATTTACATAACGAATTTTTTACTCGCTTCGTACATAACCCCAGTTTCTAGGATCGAGGTATTTTCGACGTATATTTTGATTCTTTCATTTTTTCTAATTCTTAATTTTTTGTTTTCATTGCCGTTTTTTTGTTTGAAATATCAAATTATTGGGAAGTTTTTAATATGTTTTCAATTGTATTAAATTCCATTTTGAAATACTATTTTTTTTTCCTTCTTCGGATTGCATTTAATTAGTTTTGTCGTATAGTTTGTAAATGAATTAACAAGAAATGCATGTTCCTTTTTTATGTATTTAATTAATTAAAATTTGCGTTTACAGAAAAAAAACTATTACTCGATCCTGCCAGGATTCGAACCTGGAATCTTCTGATCCGTAGTCAGACGCGTTATCCGTTGCGCCACAGGACCACTATACCACTTAAGCATAGTGTTTAAAACATAAACATCTATTTATAAAAATAATACATTTTCCTTTCTTCGTGTCCTCTTCATTAGATTTTAATTATGTTGCAACAAACAAAATCGTATTTAAAATAAAATAATAAACATAAATTTGTGAAATTGTTACACGAGTATTAATAATAGTTATTTTTAATATTACTTCTAGTTTTTAGTTGTAAATTTTAATAAATATATTAAAAGAAGAAACAAGACAAGAGTCGAGTAATTATAGAAGAATGGAAATCATAATCTGTCAGTTGTAATAAAAGCAATAATTGCTCTTGTATAACATAGTTATAAAAAATTTGTTTATTTTTGAATTTGAAAATTAAATTTAAATACAGGCTGTACATTATCAATATCAGTTGTATTTTCGGTAGAATTCAAAGGAGGGATTATATGTTTTGCATCTTGCATTTTTTTTGTAGATGCAGCAGCAGCTTTCTTGACAAATATATACTTTTTGTTCTGACTGGGTGGAGATATAAATTTGACAGAAGATGCAGTTTTGCCAAGCTTCTGCTCATCTAAAGCCATTTTCTCTCTATAATTTCCTAATGTATTACGCATTATTTGCCTTTTCTTTATCAGAGGTGCAGTATTGTTTTTCAGAATATTTATATTTTTATTCAAATCATGCACTTGTTTGTCAGGAAGTTTCCCAGTAGCTAAACATATTTCTAAGTGTTGAATACACCAGCATAATTCTAATTCAAACTGATCTTCAGCTTCTTGGCTCAAACCACTAGTAGTTTGTGGAGTAGTATGTGCTAAATTTGCTGCTTTTGGTAATTCTGAACTTCTTTTGTTTCCTAGTGGCAGTTTTGCATTCTGGAATTTTCATTTATTATAAATTAAACATTGTTACCATTGTTAGTTATAATATAATGCAGGTTAGAATTGACGAGTCACATGTTCACTTTTTAAATATATTATAAAAAAAAGGAAGAGATGTATATATACCGCTTTAGGTTTCGGAGGCATTTTTAATATAATTAAAAATGAATCAGTTCAACTATTTTTCCTATTCTTCGTGTAACTTTGATTGTTTATAATTCCTGCCAGTGTTGACATGTTTGGCCATTGGTAGATACGTTATAGATACTAAAGTAAGCAGCTGTCCTTTTATGCTTCATTAAGTTGTCACCAGATGGCCAAGCATTCGTTTAATGGAGCGAAATTTAATTTCCGTATAATTCTCGTTATTCTTGAGAACATTCAATTTATTTAATTTTAATACATATTTTATACAATGATACATAATATATTCCAAAAATATTTTGTTTATTTAAGAAATAAATTTCAAAATACAAAAATGTATCAAGATGACAAAATAAATTGCGTTAGATAAATGCAAATCGGTATTAGCGAGTTAAAGTTCAAGTAAATATTATCTAATTACAATAACAAATTTAAATAACGCTAAAATCATTTGTCAGAAGTATATTTATTTTATTTCGATCATAATACTAATGTTTTAAATAAAGTAGAAAATGGACTTAAAATGAAGTACGACGGTATTCTATAATTATCAAAAATATTATTACTGAAAATACATAGACTTATAAATAAAATAAAGAAGATACATATAGTGGATTTAAGGAGCTGACTATTTTCGAGCTTATAACGTACAATGTACACTTCTAATAATTGCACAATAAATAATATATCACATTCTTGAGATTCAAATGGAACCGATAAACGAGCACCTTATTTTAATATGGCGATGATGTCTATGGCATCGATATTGACAATTCGTCATTGTCAATTCGTCTTATTTTCTATGCTATTTAAATATCGTTCTATGTTATATAAAGATATATGTACATATACATATATGTAGGTATACAATTTTTTCTCGAGAATTAGTAGTACCATATAGAAATAAATAGACTACAAAAATAAGCAAAAAAAAAAAGAGGAAAAAAGGTGACCTATTAAACATGGAGAATTAGACATAGTTTAATATTAAAGAAAAAGAAGCGAAGGTTTATTGATCCTCAGGAGTTAAGATTCTTTTATTTCATATTGTAACAAAATAAAAAGCGTTTATTCTTCATTGGATGAGATTTACCTAGGGTCGACATTGCAGAACACTTAAGAAGCTTCTATAGGTCAATTATCGACTAACAAGGAATACATTCAAGACGGCGATTTGCGTGACTCCGTGAAAAATCTAGTCAATAAGGATCAGTCTTTTTGACGTTCGAAACAGCCGAACTGTCGAATCATTCAGATAAAAGTTGCAGTCTGAACGAGCTCTTGATTCGTCCGGATTAACGAGTTCGCGTCGTCAACTCTGTTAGTTTAGCGAGTAATCGAAATAAGTTTATTTCAACAAACACATTTTCACGCTTAAAAAAGATTCGTATTTCTTTTTCGATTAAGATAAAGTCTGATATGAAGATTGCAAGGATTCAATTCTAATCAGAAGTTAATCGAGCTGATGTTACTTTTGTACTCTATAATATAACACGTTGACATCGTTATGCAAAATTCGTTCGTACTATACTACTAACAGAGGATTTCACTTTCTTTCTTCAAGATTCATCTCGTTTGAAAGTTCCACTTGATCATACAACATCAAACGAGTCGGGACATTCATACTAGACATGTCATATTAGACATTCATTCATACATTCATACAAAACTCAGTCTCGCAATCACGCTAGAAGAATTAGACAGAAACAAAATGTCCCGAACCCCGTCACCAATGCGGACATTCAGCTCCGAACCTAACCTCGACAGACTTCGCCACAACAAATTTCGTTCTAAGCCACTTTACCGTCTTTCTTTGTTTCATACAGGTCGTTGTTCCTCATTTTCGTTCCACACAGTCATCGAAATCTCTTCTCGCACAAGCTCGGGTCTTCTCACACTGCCATTTTCCGGAACCGCGTAGGTATTTCTACGGACGAGTTTGAACGATTTCAAACCGGGGAACCACTTTAGCACGCGCCACCACTTCTTCCCGGGCTCGTCCGTGTTGGAAAATTTCACAGTAGCGTATCTCAGCTTCCTCGGGCCCCTCGAACAAACGTCACCCTCGCGTTCGATCTTGGGCACAGGGTTCAACCTCTTGATATCCTCGTTGTTTTTCTTCTCGATGACATTTCGCGCTGGACCAACCTCCGGTTTCTCAGCCAGTGCCGTAGCCTGTTTCGGGCTCCCTTCGTGGCCAGAATTGCCTGAGCAATCGGTGCTTTCTTGAACGATTCCTGTCCCAGCTGTGCCCACGGTCCTCGATCCGCTGACAGCTCTTTGCTGAGATCGGGAGAGACTCGAGTAGGAACGTTGCTCGTTGTGAATCTTCAGCCCAGGGATTCTGCAGCTCCTCGACAGCGTTTCCTGTGAAAACAAAATAACCTCTCTGAAGCTACCTACTACGATGTCACTGAAATATCGGAGAAATATCGAACGTGGGTAGCTGGAAAGTAATCGCTTAATTTGTGACTTGAGTGCGTATAGATCAGGCGAGTTGGTTCTTCAATGTTTGTGTAATACAACGAGAAATTTAATATCGTTGTTATCAACGAATCTTATTCTTTTGAAGAAAGAAGAGAAGTAGAAATGCAAGAAATGAATAAAAGTTATTGTTTGTCGATATTTCTCAATTTATTTCTGTTTTATTTAATCATTCCTCAACGACGTGTCTGAGTTGTCCCTACTACTTAATTACAACTTATATAGAGTTTGAGATAATAACGTTTTCGTCAGATAGAAATAAGGTAATTGGATATTAATAAAGAGGCTGTCAGAGTAGATTAACTCAGAACAAACTTCCGATTATTTGAAGACCGTTGTACTCGAGGAAGGATATTATTACTCACCATAAACGCCACGCGAAATTTGTTCGACATGATGTTGTATAGAATTGGGTTAATCGTCGTGGACACATAATAGAACACACCGGATATGTAGGTCATGAGGAGATAAAGGAACTCTATCCACTTGCTGTTCGAGGTTATGTGATCGTCGGGGTTTGTCCCATAAATGGCGACCAGCCGTTGCACGTGAAACGGTGCCCAGCAGATAAAAAATGCTATTACCACTGCAACTGTAACGAAATGCCAAAATTTACTCGTTAGATTTTATTTCTTATTTTTGCACGCTATTAAAAAAAAAGAAATTCCTAAGAACTAAAGGTAGACAGTTTTCTATTATATTACGTAACGTGTTTGATATCAATGGCAGTTTCGATTGGTGCCAAGGAAAGCCATTGTGAGAATTGTATGGGATACAGTGTCCTTCTGTTATCGGTTGTCGATAATTATTTTCCCTAAGGTTAGAAATACTTTCTTTTATCCGCCTGGTAACTGAGAAATAACGTTATCTTATCCTTATCTTTTAGGTCTTTTAGTATATCAGAAGTTTGATCGAGTATATTCTATTATTAATTGTTAATTGCTATATTATAGCAGTCGTGATATATAAAAGAATTTTTTTTTACTATCATAATTTATAGATATTTTTTTTCTATCATATAAATCGAGGATCAAGGGTTTAGACAGGCTGTTCACCTTTTACCAACCTTTCAAAGATTCGGTTTGATATATGGGGACTCTCAGCAAGATGTTTTTTCTTGTCTCATAGGAAAACACAGACCATCGCTTAAAGTGATCGTGATAAATGGAACGAGCTGTATAGACAGTTATAAAATGGGGTCTTATGTTAACCTGTACGATTTATTTTGTTCAAATAATTTTTGGAAGCGTGCAATTATTTTATACGCGAACGAAAGACGAAGATAGAATTATATAAAGATTTAAAGGTTGGGAAGAATTAACGGTGACAGATTCTTTTTATCAGCTCGAATTTTTCATCGAGCAGCAACTTTTCTTCGGAATACGGCGTCTATTTTTTGTCCACTTTACCCTTTTCAAACTTTACCATTTTGCCAGACGATTCAGACATGGCGCTGAAGTTGCGTTAGTCCTCTCAGTCTGCTGTATTTTCGTTCGGAGGTAAAAGAAAAAGTGGAGGAAAGAAGTGGAAGCAAGGAAAGCCGGAGAGCTACGATAGGAGTGAGGTTATGTTCGGGCGTTTTCGTACGATTACGAAGCGATATTGCGGGGGTCTTTTGAAAGAATACACAAAGACCGGAATTGATATGCGACTGAGGTCAAGATCAGCCGAGTTATGGCATTTCATAGCAACGTGTCGTGCACGCTCCCTTTGAATAATTCATCCACGAAGCTGGATACACTGAACTACGCTGGGCTTATTAATTTTACTTTCTTTTCACAGGCCAGCTTATCGTTGCTTTCTTCTTTCATTTTTCTTTAGTCTCAAACTCGTTATTTCGTTCTATGTACCTATTCTTTGTCTCGAATTTTCAATAATACCGTTAGAAAATGATCTGTCAAAATTAAGCGAAGTATTAGAAGATGCGAGTACTGACAAAATTTAAGTTTCAAATATTATTTTAAAAATTATGAACAATAGAATTAGATATTAAGCGTTTGACTAAATATCTACAATATTTACAGAGTTTTAAGGTGGCGGCGCTAGTGTTTCCTCGATTTCTTAATTACAGAGCTTTCTTTAAAGACCTCTTAAATCGAATTATATTCAAAATACCATTTATATATTTAAAAATTTATTATACGTTATTTCGTCATTGTTAAAATCGCAGAAGAATAATAATAAAATCCCCATGATCTCACGAAGAGAACGCAGAAGAGCTGTGCAGCGAAACTTGGTTGCTCAGAAATTTCCGAGGCAACGCATCGTAAGATCGAAAGAAAAGCAACATCGAAACAAAAGTTAAACACCATCAGCGATATTCGACACAGTGTGGAGGCATCTCATAGCTGAGGGAGCAACGGAATGGATATCCTGTTTGCGAAACGAGAGACGTGACCCGCGTAAATTTTGCTCCTGGGTCGTCCAAAATCTATGCTTAAAAATTCACCGATCCTCGGAAGCGGTTACTCCTGGGACGGCAAGATAAATCGTGTTGGTAACCTCTTCTTCCCTCAGGGGCTTCGTTTCTGGTATTTTTAAGACGGTTTTCGGGAAAGTTCGCCGCAAAGGACTCGAAATAGGTTGGCGTTGAAGTTTAAGTTAGATACGGGTCCCATTTCGCTTAGTTAGATATGTAAATTAGATTTAAATTACGTATCTAGTACCACTCACATATTTCTGTGCTAATTCGAGGCAAATTTATGCACACTTTTCGTGTTAACGATCATTTTAACATTACCCTTTAGTATCGTAATTTAACTTAACAATTTAGTAATTTAATTTAGTATTACAATTCAAATTTTTTCCTCGAATGTTCCACGAATTTGAATGCGAGAAAATTGAATGTATCAAGTTCTTCTTCCCTGATCGAGTCGGTAATATTAGTTTTTATTTGTTCCTAAAGCTGGTTAACCAAGAATTACTTGTTTTCTTTCAATAACCACTTCTTTTTTTGCTGCTATTAAATGAATGAAGTTTTTTTCTAATAAATGAGTTATGTATACTTACATCCCGTAGATGAGTAACGATAAATAGGCTGCGAGAATGACACGAGGAAGAAAAAGTAAGGACAAAAAGCTCGGAGAATTTCTGCCGCAACATAATCAATACGTATAATAGAAAAATGTAAAGTAATAAATACAATACAAAAGTAATAAATAAAACAAGGAGCATATATCTCCGATGAAGTTTATTTATTTCGTCACAGTGATTCATTGTCGTAAAATTCAAATTAGCTAGTATCTTCGTGAACGTTTTCAAATTTCCCGCCGATGCTGTGGCAATTAACCTTCGCTGAGATGAGGAAGGAAATGAACGCCTCGATTGCTACTGCCGAGAGAAAGATGAGGTTAATGAAAAGAAAACACAGTTTCTGGAGTAAATGTTATTCGCAGACAGCTTTTTGCCTGATCTCTTTGTTCATAGCCTGTTCACCTTGCATTCAACATTAAATGCACCTGTGCCTTTAAAAGGAGCGTCTGCATCGTTCCACGTCGTTTCCGGGTGCATTCCTGCTAATTGCCTGTTATATGCCAAAGATATACTGAATACTTACGTTCGAAACATTATTCTGAAACATTATACTACTTTTTCCCTGATTAAGCTAAAGTAATTCGATGGTCGTTCATTCGAATGACATTAAGTGTAAACAAGATAGCATAGTCGGTGGTATGAATGTTATAGTTATGGTTTCTGTCGCCAGAGGGGTTGCAGAAGAATTTCGTTCTCACAAATGCTCGATTTAAGCGTTCGTATATCTGACACTGTTTGTTTCACAATTTTATCTATTTTCAGTTTAGTGAGTAGTATATATAATCATCAAATTTTCAAGATTGTCTTAGTTATAGAAGAAAGATTTAAATAGTGGTATAAGGTCGAAGGCCAGTAAAAGTTTAGTTTTATAGTAAAACGAATGCAAATATTAAAAAAACTATCGAGCGTGTGCCACTATAATAGTAAATTTTCATAAACAGGGGAAGAAAATCTACCATTGTGCAAAATTTGAATGAAATGGGTACCTTGCACTTTCCTTGATAGATCAGTAACAGCTCAGTTTTTAATCCTTTGCGGACGAGAAATGAAAATAACGATACATCGAGTATATGTTAATCAATTGAAAGTAAGAAATCAAGGGAAAGTTTCTGAATTAAAAAATATATACTACATCGATTGCAATGTTGAAATTATTTTTCGCTATATTCCAAACAGCTTTCACTCTAAAAAATCGAAAATTTCTATTTATATTTTGACATTCGTCCCCAAAGGATTAAACAGTCTTTAGTTGAGAGTAGTCGATCGTCAGTGTCAGTGTGCGAAGTGTAAATTAAGCGTCGAGTTATTATTTACATAAACCATTTTTGTTATTAAAAAAGTCTTCGTTTCCGTCAATTAACAATTCTTACAATAGCTTCGAGTTATTGTTATCATTCATGTATGCGTTTAGTTTCGATGATTTAAAATCGCGAAGTCATCCGACTGCTGCATCGTATTGAAATATTAAATATCAAAGCTGGCATACCGTTTATGAAAGGACGTGTAAATGTATGCTAATAAATTCTCGAGGGATTAATTGATATTCTAAAGATTATGCAAAGGAGAGGTGTTATATATCATCAACAAGTTCACGTATGATTTAATCCTCTGTCTTTTAGATTTTTCGCAAATCTTTAATAGTTACGGTTTTTCAGATACGTATACAAATGTTATAATTATACTACTCATGAATTGTGCAGACTCTTAGAGTCCCTTTTTTTGATAGTTTTCTATTTGCGGTTGCATTCAAGATTTTATCAACCGATTTTTTTAAGCGTTCCGTATCAGTGTATATTTGTTATGGTTTATATAATTGCATGGATCATTCGTAATAATGTCATTTCATTCTCATATTTCACAGTAATGTTTTCAATCCAAAGAGAACACCTTGTATGCACGCATAAATTAAACATCCAATTGACTTCTGTTAGAACATTATCTCTATTTGATCAGAATAAATTTACGTAAGTTTACCACTGTTTGCTGTTACCATGTTTGAAAGAAAAATCGTTTTTTTTTAGTAGCATCATTATCCTTATCAGGTAAATCAATATAACCTTACCACTATTCGCTCCAATAAACTTCCGCTATTACTATGACTTCGATTCTCTTTCTAAAATCTCGAAATTCTGAGGGAAAACACACTATTAGGTGTAATACTGTAAATACATTACAAATAAACGTTAGTTTGTTCGGAAAGTAATTTCATTTTTTCTCCACAAAGAACGTAATTGTATTTTTCCCAGCCAACTTTACGCTTATGCCGCAAAAAAAGAACAAAAAAACGAAATGCCTTTCCGAACAACCCAATATTTATCTAAATTTTCCTAATCTATCATTACCTTTATCAAATAAATACACATAATCTCATCACTGTTCGCTGCAAACAAATTTTACCATTACTCCGTTTACTAAAATTTCAAAGAAAAGAAAGAAAAAATTTACACACTTCGGCAACCCAAACCTAACTCAAACTTTAATAGAGTAACCATCGTTTCCACCAGATAAACGCACACAACCTTATCACCGTTGCCATTATCGAATCATTGGAACGAAAAGAATAGTTCGCGTATAAAAGACCGTGTACTTTTTGCCAGAGCACAGTCGATGTTCTCGTATCAATTTTTCGCGGTACATCATCGCGATCAACCAACGTCATTAACATGATTCGGCCTGTCTGACGGATAGCAGGTTTAATCATCGCGACATTACAGGGCCAAGCAACCCAAACCGTAATATCGCGTCGAGTAATGCGAGGGTACACAACCGATCATCAACGTTCCCGTTCCTCGTGATTTCGACAAAGTGCCAGAGGTCTCGCCACTTCCGCGTCGATGGCTTCCCAAGAAGCCAAGGATTCCTGTGGTCCTCGAAAAATTTCACAGACCTTTGCACCTTTTCCCCAAAGCTTCTCTCCCTTCTTTCAATTTATATGAATCGATATTCAAGATTGATTTATATTCGGTAGTAAGGTTCACGACGGGTTAGATTCTGAGGTAAGGTGATGATAAAAGAATTTATTCGAGAATTTATATCACTATTTTATTATTATCGAATGTGATTTTACGTGAATTTTTATTAGCTATTTTATTAACTATTTTAACGAAAAGAAATTCCTTGATTGTTTACTTGGTTCGAGAAGTATTTATAAATTATTAACTCTTTGTATTCGAATTTAAAATTACTCAAAGATACGTGGAATATCGAAATAAAATAATTCTTAATTTGCATACGATTTCTTATTTAAAAAATGTCGCCTACGTTATGAAAGTCTTCGAATTAATATTTTTCTTATTTTTATCTTTTCTTATTTTTCTGTAACGAAAAGATCGAGTGGAAAAGGTTGAAAATACGGCAAAAGTTTTTAATCGAAGAAAATAGTAAACAGAACTAATGAAATATGAATGAACTGAATATGCGTTTTGCAGATTTCAATATGGCCACGGGTAAATTAACCTGCAGGGCATATGCATATATCATACATAAAGTTAGATATATAGGATTAATTGATTGTTGTAAAATATTCTCGACGATCAAAGATAATTATCACTCATCGATCTCTTGATAACAATTATGCATACCTGAAGAATCTTTCGTTCTACCCGTCTCTGTTACATTCCTTTCTTCCGATTAATTCATGAAAATTCCTTGTTTACGCCATTTCGCATGCATCCGAGAACAACGTGTTTTCCAGAATGCTCCATTGTGTTTCAATGAAACAACAATAATCGCGATAATAGCGATTTCCGTATACGGAATGAAATTTTGCTCTCAACCGCGAACGACTCAATTGTCGCGTTTAATTGACACATTATTGAGAATTTCACCGTAGTATTAACATGTATTCCTTTTTAAATTGCTACCTCCGCCTCGACAATTATGGTTATCGCCTCAGGGTCGACAATTCTGCCTTGTCGCATCGACGTTATCTTCGTGTTTAATTCTACTTTTTCTTTTTTCCTCTTTTTCAAAGGAATATCTGTTACAAATTTTTCAACCATGAAACGAGTAATTAATTTTTGTTGCTTTACCAACTTCGACGAAGCTATACCGTTCTGCTGATACCGGTTCAAATATCAACGAGCAAGAAAGGGGCAAATGTTTTTGAAGAAGACGAAGATAGATCTTGTTTATTAAAACAATAATTTCCCGGTGAAATTGTGGATAAGGTCGTTTCCTTCGTACCTTGTACTTTGATTCTTCTATCGTTTGAAAGAGCAGTCGATATCGAACACTCGTTTAATAAAATAGAGGGATTCGACGAAATTATTATATATTATAGACTTCTTATTGTCTGTGGTGAGACATATTAATATACAATAGAATACAAAGGGAGAATCTTTCTTAAAAATTTTTAAATAAAAATCTTAATAACACAGCAAAGGTGTGACACTTTTATATTCCAATAAAATCGGAGTTCCTTCTGAAATAAATTTTCTAGCGTGATCAATAACAAAATGACGCTTCGTTTTTTGAATTACTCGTAATTGAAATGAAAGATCATCCTTCGATACAAACAAATTATACATAAATTCCCAGCAGATTAAATGCCATTCTACTACTGACTTTTTCACCGTTCGGTCGAACATAGCAATTTGCAAGAAATTAATTTCAATAGCGGCAAGTCTAGTTCTACTTGACATTCTTGCACCATTACATCTTCCTAGCCTCGAAATCTTCCATTAAATAGATTATCATTTAATTACGAGCTGCGCGGAAGACGTATCTTTCGTTATTTTCAATTATCGCTTCAGGGACAGAAAACGGTTCGATTGGCGCAATCGGTTATCGAGTGAAATCATACCGGAAGGGAAACGATGCAACAGAGGCGTCGTTTCCGTCCCACGAAACTCTGTCCGCCAGCACGCGTGTAAACATGTATAATTACGAAGTTAATGAAGCTGCTTGATCAGACCCAGTCGAGCTGTTCCGTGACGGACGTGTTAAGTGTCTGCATATCAAATATCGCCTTATTAAATATCTATTAAATATTAAATAACATTTTCATTACCGGTTTCTTACAAATTGTTCTACGTTTAATCAGCATAACACTTGATACTCCTATACTTTTCTCAATAATTTATATAATCTATTCCAGTTTCGTTGCGCTTATAAAATCTTCCATTTATATTTATCTGAATTGTTGATTCTTTAATTACAAAGTTTTTTCGATGCTGCTTTTGCTTAGCTGTTTGGAAAAATAATAATTCGCGACGTAATAATTAGGAATTATTATTAATAGTTATATTAATAGTATTAACAATAATTAGTAAGTATTATTTGTTCATTGCGGACGAGAAGATAACGATACATCGAGTATATACTAAATAATTAAAAACAACGAATCTAGGGAAATTTTCTGTATTAAAAAGAAAGAAAATATGCACAATTATTATTATTACTATTTTTCGTTATATTCCAAGCAACTTTCACTCTAAAAAATACCAAAATTTCCACGTATATTATGACAAGCGTCCTCAAAGGGTTAATTATTATAATTCGCGATGCAATAATAATTAGTAATTCACAATGTTTCTGTATAGTAACTATTCGCATTCGAAGCAAAATTAATTTTAAATCATTGGCCAAGGAAAACTGTTCGGTTTGTTTACAACGACAGAAACTGTCATAATTGCAACCTGTCACCGTAATTCCAGGTTGTATGATTTTACAGTAACGACGCATCAAAAAGCATTTCAAAACTTTTCTGTTCTACGAAAATTATTTTCGCGACGTCGCGAACTTTGCATTCGCGTCAAGTCACCCGGAGAAAAGCGGCCGATTTGAAATTTAAATCGGCGTTTCATAGCAGGATTGCCATTTCTTTCTTTTTTCGATTAATTTAATCGCAACAAAACAGTCGATCGAACCACTCCAATTCCCCGCTGTTGGATTTCCGGTTTTTCGTGGTTTGGCCGCGTTTGTGCGATGGTTGCAAGTGGAAACGAAGGATTATGAACTTGTCCCGGAAGTTTACGGAAATAATGCGACGTCGCATGTGACGTGCACATGATCCGATTGTAAATCCACTGCCGATTTTCCCACCGATCCGATGAACCATGAATGTGGATGAGTTAGGAGATCGAAGGGTATCGTCGATGAAAAATTATCGGAAAACACCAAATTCTTTACCGATTGTTTTTTTCCTCGATCTCTTTATTCTATCGTCATTTCTAATTTATCCGTTTATTTAGAATATCAGAATTTCTTTGAAATTATTTTTTAATCTGTGTCGTAATTTTCTATTTCATTCTACTCGTGGGTTTATTTTTTCGAAAGTATCTTTCCTGAATTAAAATTTCTTTTTCACTGTTTCGCGAGTTTATTTCCTTCAATTACTCTATTAACGAGACATAGTACGATTATGCAAATGGAAATGTTAATTTTGGACTTTACGTTCATTTCTTCAACGTGTACTAAGTCTGCGGGTAAAGTCGTTGAAATTTATGACCGCGTGAAGCAGTAATGATCGTTAATGATAATTGGTATCGTTAAAAGCGTGGAACAATGTAACGGGAGACGAATATTCCTCTTGTTCGCGTAATCATCGGTTACGAAATTTTTGAAACAAATTTATATATCATATTCGTAAACAAATTTGGCAAAAATGGTCTCAAAATTTTGCGGAGCATCTCAAACTTTATTTTCGTCAATTTCATTTGCATGTGCAGTCTCTTTCAGTCTTCCACTTTGTATGCTTCGGAGTAACAGTGTGTCAATTTATGTCATCTAGTAATTTTATTTAAATTACTAGTATGAAAAGTATATACATGTTCGTATAGATCAACCACAAGTTCGATTATAGTATTATATCACGAAAATATTGTGTTATTAAAACGGTTGATTGCTCGGCGAGTCGTTTCTGGTGATTTCGATGCACACGGACTCTTTTCATAAAGCACAACGAATTTATGAAATCGCCGAAAAAGTTGACAGTTTGCAATATCGTATTTAGAAATTTAATATTCCGACTTTGTTCCACGGAAATCCTCCCGATGCTCATTCTGAATGTATAACGAAGGGAATTCCACGAGGAATCTGTAATCGGTATGATTCTTCTGGTGATATTCCACGAAAATAGTGGTAACTGGCTAGACTCGTAAATTTCAAGGTAAATTTCTTTACATCTATGCGTTTTTCAAAATGCAGCAGTTACTCGTTCGAATCTAAATTCGACATCGTGCGGGTTAAAAGATAAATCGAGATTTGTTGGTTTGTAAATTTGTTTAAAAAGTTCCTGTCTTAAAATAAAAACTTAAACGAGAAATTTACCACCTAATTTTCGAATTTTTATCTTCACAATTTAAAGTAAGAAGATCGAGACATCTCGATTCATTAGAAAATTCTTTCGTTAATGGCGTCTGCCAGTTTTTGCAAGCTTGCAGTTATTTGGCAGTCGGGCCATAAATTCCGAAAATAATTTCGCTCCCAACGGGAATCTCTATCTCCGCAAAACGTCGGATTAAATCAGCATGGATGCTTGCTTATGTAAGAATATAAAGTTACGGCGGAAAGTAATAGGTTATGTTGCAAAAACGTGACCCGTTTCCGCCATTGTTATTCAACGACACGTGACACACTTTCCGATAGAGATTTGAGGGAAATTCGTAACATTCGGAAAGTTAACCGAGAAATTTTATTCTCCGATTTCCAGATACCAAATGACAGGCGCGATGTTTGAAGAAAATATTAAAAACCTGAAGAAGGTTTTTATTTTTATCCGGTATAACGAGGGTATAAAATTGATGTTAAGGGAATTTTTTTGTTCATTCGCTAAAAGGATAATATAAAAATAATTCGAGAACGACAATAAAGGAACCTCGTGATTTTCTTTTGTTTTTATTATTAGTTATCGCTTTCTGCCGACGATAAACGAACTTTATCGTCGTCGTAAAGAAGCGAGGGATGGCTTCGATATTTTCGTCTTTAAATAATGCACATCTCATTTTAACCTTCTTCTAAAAAAATTCTCTTTCTTTACTTCTATTTTCCAATAATATATTTCTTCGACGAAATCGAATAGGATATTTACGTGTCTTATACGCGATTATCGCCATTTAGCGATCTATCGCGGATTAGAAACATTTCTTTTAATATTTCTTTTTATTTCTATTTCTTGCTTTTATAAGTTAGAAGTCTTCGGATTCGAAACAGAATGGTTCCCAGCTAAGTGCTGTCGTTGTAACTCCCACAACCCCTAAGCAAACGGTATTTTCTCGCCTTCTCCTACATTGCACGATCGTTTCCCCAAGGAAACGATCGAACTCTAGGTCGTTTCCCACCCGTCAGTTTTCCTTTTTAAACAACTCGATAGCTGACACCCGATAGTCATCTCTAGCCTAGACTTTCCTTATCAGCAAAGACTTTCTATCTAGTCCTTTGCTCATACCTAGACGATCAAAATATTTGAAATTTCTATTTTCCTCCGTAATTAACAACAATACCGTAAAATTTAAAAGTTCAATGATCCCAAAAGTTTACGAAGAAACTATATTGGTTAAACTTTTACAGATATACCCTTTCAATAGCGAAATAAATCCATCAGGAAGTTTGGAGGTTAAACCAGGATTAGGCTCGACGAGCAATGTAAGTCACGAAAACACGTGGATCATACTTTTTGGCTGTTCGAAAAGGGCGAATTCCCGAAGGTCGATTCCCGGAGCCACTATTGGAGATTACAGAACCCAGGTCTCAAGTTTGACGCCGTAAGACATAGTTTAGAACCTCCATTTTTAGAGAAAATTGTACTTTACAGTCTATCCGAGTTCTAATAATTCGACTTTTAAATTAAATTCGTTGCAACAATCGATCTCATGACTAAAAATTTTGCAGTAATTGATAATATCTATCAAATCTCTTAAGTGGACCCCTTAAATGCGAAGACTCTTAAATACAAGTCCCCTAATTGCAAGGATTCTCTAAATACGGGGTTGTTTAACCCTTTGCCATACTTTGACGAGTCCGACGAGAATTTCGAGCCAAACTAGAATGTCACGAGTCTGGCTCGTAATCAGTTAGTCGCGAAAATTCGCGAGACACGTTAGGTACTCGAACAAATCTTTTTGTACATCGTGTCTCAAGTTTCGACACTGTCTCCGCCACTTCTGGCTCCTTTTCCGATTATCCGGGGCCATCGCCTGGGCCCGTCATCATTCTCCGGACTTAAACAGTATAGCAAGAGATTAAGCACAGGTATCCTAAATACAGGGTCTCCCAATAATAATACCCCTAAATACAGGGTCCAGTTAAAATTCCAGATCCCCCAGGACTAAAACCGACTCCATTATCATCAAACCCTCGTTCCAAACATAATTATCATCGATCGTGCTACCGAATTGCATAAAATTCGAAACTCACCGAGCATCTTCAACACTCTCCTGGACGACCTGCCTGGATGATGCCTGCAGCTGCCACCCTGGCCACTGCCCCTACTCCTCTTCATCATATTCGACTTTCTGAGCTTCAGCCCAATCAACGCATACAGCACGGTGATGAGGCTCATAGGCATCACGAAGAACAAGAACGTTGATAGTCCAAACGAATGCTGCAGCAGGACCTTCTTCACGGTGCACATCACAATGTCCGGGTGCTCCGGGTAATAGACCACCCCCAATTGCAAGGCCTGAGGCAACGCGAACGACAGGGCGACCAGCCACACCACCAGGATCAGCTTCACGGCTCTGGACAACTTGGACATGGTCTGCGAGAGGAACGGGTGACAAATAGCCAGGTATCTCTCCACGGTGAAGGCCGTTATGGTGAGAACCGAGGCGTTGGTAGAGGTCTCGGATGTGAGGCCTCGAAGAATGCAGAAACCTTCGCCGAAGATGTAAGGGTACTTGGACCAGACCATGTAGATCTCCGCTGGGAGACCAGAGGCTAGCAGCAACAGGTCCGAGATCGCCAGGCTGAAGAGATAATAGTTGGTGGCCGTGTGCATCGACTTGTTGCGCGCTATCACGATGCACGTGCTGATGTTCCCTATGGTGCCTGTCACGAAGATCGACACGTAGATGATGGTCACGGGTACCACGATGAACAAAGAGTCTCTTTGAGAGCTGCTCACTGAGAACGCGTCTTCGAAAGGGTCCGTTTGATTGTTGAAGATCGTGGTCAGGTTTTCCAGGTAGCTTCGGAAAATCGAAGGTGCTGATTCAGAGTGATTGAGAGACAAGGTGGCTGCTGCGTGATCCATGTTGGATTCATTCCACGAGATTTGCCTATGTATTTTTCATACTTCGGGTTGATGGTGTTGTCTTCGACCTGGTCTAGAGGACAGGTTACATCCTCTGGAGCGAATAAAATTTTACGATGTAGCACTGGAAATTCCGTTTAGACAGACTAGGTGACTGATCGTTCCTCTCCTTGGATAAGTGCACTTTACATCGAGTTTATTGGATCCTCTGGAACTTGGTGCACCTGGTCTAATGGAGATTAGTTTGCGGGAACTATGACAAACGCTTCTAGAAAAATAATCTGTCAGAAGGTATCTCCAAACTTCTAATACGCGGATGTCCTTGCAATTTAGCAGATTCTGTTCGAACAACAACCAGTTCTACCAATTCCAAGTATAATCGCAGGGATTATACTTCTTCGACTTCCTCAATTTGCAAGTTAGAGCCTATGTTCTGATCAATTACTCGCGATTCAAGCCTTCGTTCTGATCAATTAGCTTCAAATTAGCTTCCAATTCTAACTTCTCGCGACTTCCAAAGTCTCACCCCTGTTCCGAGCGGATACTTTCACTTTTGATCCCAGTTTCACCGACTGGTTTCACACAGACGTACCCTCGACTTCCTGTTTTCAGGTTCTTTCGACTTCGGTTGGTTCTCTGAGAGAAGAATCTGACAGGAGGTTTGATTCAACCCGGTTTCCAATTCCTAGACTTTCGTTCTAATCAGTTAGCTTCGAATTAGCTTCCAATTCTAACTTTTCTCGACTTGCAAACTCTCACCCCTGTTCCAATCGGATACTTTCACTTTCGATCCCAATTTCTTCGACTGGTTTCACACAAACGAACCCTCGACTTCCTGTTTCTTGGTTCTTTGGACTCCGGCTGATTCTCTGAGCGGAGAATCTTCAACCCCGTTGCCCCAATTCCCAAGCTTTCGTTGTAATTAATTAGCTGAAAATTAGCTTCCGATCTCGACTTCTCTCGACTTCCAAACTCTCACCCCTGTTCCGATCGGATACTTTCACTTTCGATCCCAATTTCACCGAGTAGCTCGACATAGACGTACCCTCGACTCCCTGTTTTTAGGTCGTTTGGACTCCGGTTGATAGTTTGACAGGAGAATCTGACAGGAGGCTCGAGGAGGATCCAGAGCAGACGACGTTAAGGTGATCGAAAGGAAGTGGGGGTCCGGAATCACGAAGCGACACGGACGCCGCGCGAATCACGACTGCGTCAGCCCTCGTCGCGACGGACGACGCCGAGCACCGGCGCTTCTGCGCAACGCAAACCGGCGGAAGCGTCCTCGTGGCTTCCCTCGTTCCTCTTCGGGTTCCTCTTACTTTTTCCCCGATTATTCGCCCCCTCTCCGCCGAATGCACCGCTATTTTTCCTCGCCTTCCACTGGACCCCGTGTCTCCTGTTATCCGTCGTGTTTTTCTTCCTTTTCTCTTTTTTCTTCTTTTCCCGTTTTTATAGGTCAGACGAAGATTCGACGAATGGAGCCAGGAATGCGAGGAATGTGGATTTACTTTGGGGTGAATCAGCGTGACAACGTCCATGGTGTATTCGCTCGATTCTTCTGTTAGGGGCCTTCCTTTCAGCTGATTTATTTCAAAGTTCCAGTGTTTGAACGTTAGATCGTGGATTTCTCCAAGTCGATTTTATGTCCTGCGTGAAATAATGTTTTTTGGTGGTCTGAGAGGGATATATAGTTTTTTATTTATATTTTTAGGCTAGTCGATTTTTAGAAATATTTTCTGGTCCTCCTTATTATCTTCATTTTCGCATGAAGTATTTTTATATTTTCTATGTTTTTTTCTATCACTGGAACTCACGAATTAAATAATTCAAATAAATTTTCTATGTTTGAACAGAGGAAGAAGATGAGTTCAGGTTGAATATTAAATCAGTTCTATCGATTTGACGAATATTATTCTCGTATACTTCCCCAATGGAATGAGATAATTGAGCAAATTAATCATTGCTCGTGTTCCTATTTCCTCTGTAAACCCACTAGCAGGTGCACCGATTCGCGAAATCGTGAAACTGCTTGCTCTGGAAACTCGATCGACTAATACTAAGCTGAGAAAAACAGCTTGTTCGGATTTTAATCAACTCATGTATCGTATACAATGTTTCATTTTACGTAACAAGTAGTCTTAGTAATGGGCGTATGTTCTGAGAAATCGCGAATGGCGGTAACTTTATATTCTAGAAATCGTAGAAAGAAAATGTTCTTGCCACGAACAGCCGTAGGGTAACAAACATCTTTTTATGCATCGTGATATAAGAATAACGAGTGTCGCAACGTAACCGGTGTCTGCGAACTGCGATAAAAAATTCGCGTTGATTCAGGAGTGAATGGAAACTTCGGGATCGAACGAAGCTCGGAAAAGAAATTTTTGATTTCCTTTCTTCGAAATTGTTTTTCGTCGAAATATCACTCGGAGGAGGGAGTGCACACGTCTATCGTGATTTCAAGAATATTTTGGCGCCCACGTGGAAGTAACACACCCACGATACTGTAAAATTGTACATATTACGTTTCTGTTTGTTCTAGGAAACTGAGATGGAAATTTATTCCATGCAAGTGCAAATGCAGGAATAATTTCTAAAAATCATAGGAATTATCAGAGTTATCGTTAATAAGAAATTCGAATTGTTAACGACAAACTTTTTAAGACATAAAAGTAATATAAATACATCGCGAAAATTTATATTTTAAAAGCATGAGTAAAGTTTATACGTTATTATATTTATCGCTGGTAATAATTTAATATTAATAATAATAAATTGTAAAACACGACGAAAATTTATAATAAGAGTGAAAAGATTAATAAATTGTTGGCTATTAGAGCGGAAAAATAATAATTAATGGAATCGGTAAAATTTCACGAATTTTCGACCGATTGGAGCCTATATAAAGAGCGACACGGTACTGTTCCATTCACTTGCCATTTTAGCCTCGTACGAGTAGCATCTAAATTTTTTCGTGTATGGGATGGGATGGGGTTCGGAAGTAAGATTAATATTGGCAATT